>NC_068444.1:14886271-14893771 GCF_023373465.1 Oncorhynchus keta | reverse complement strand
TCTGCTTGTCTCACCGCTCTGCGTGTCTCACAGCTCTGCTTGTCTCACCGCTCTGCGTGTCTCACCGCTCTGCGTGCCTCACCGCTCTGCGTGTCTCACCGCTCTGCGTGTCTCACAGCTCTGCGTGTCTCACAGCTCTTCGTGTCTCACAGCTCTGCGTGTCTCACAGCTCTGCGTGTCTCACAGCTCTGCGTGTCTCACAGCTCTTCGTGTCTCACAGCTCTGCGTGTCTCACCGCTCTGCGTGTCTCACAGCTCTGCTTGTCTCACCGCTCTGCGTGTCTCACAGCTCTTCGTGTCTCACAGCTCTGCGTGTCTCACAGCTCTGCGTGTCTCACAGCTCTGCGTGTCTCACAGCTCTTCGTATCTCACAGCTCTACGTAGTATCTCACCGCTCTGCGTGTCTCACAGCTCTGCGTGTCTCACAGCTCTGCGTGTCTCACAGCTCTTCGTATCTCACAGCTCTTCGTGTCTCACAGCTCTGCGTGTCTCACAGCTCTTCGTGTCTCACAGCTCTGCGTGTCTCACCGCTCTGCATGTCTCACAGCTCTGCTTGTCTCACAGCTCTGCGTGTCTCACAGCTGCGTGTCTCACAGCTCTTCGTGTCTCACAGCTCTGCGTGTCTCACCGCTCTGCGTGTCTCACAGCTCTGCTTGTCTCACCGCTCTGCGTGTCTCACAGCTCTGCGTGTCTCACAGCTCTTCGTGTCTCACAGCTCTGCGTGTCTCACAGCTCTGCGTGTCTCACAGCTCTTCGTATCTCACAGCTCTACGTATCTCACCGCTCTGCGAGTCTCACAGCTCTGCTTGTCTCACCGCTCTGCTTGTCTCACAGCTCTGCTTGTCTCACAGCTCTGCGTGTCTCACAGCTCTGCTTGTCTCACAGCTCTGCGTATCTCACAGCTCTTCGTGTCTCACCGCTCTGCGTATCTCACAGCTCTACGTATCTCACCGCTCTGCGTGTCTCACAGCTCTGCTTGTCTCACCGCTCTGCGTGTCTCACAGCTCTGTGTGTCTCACAGCTCTGCTTGTCTCACAGCTCTGCGTGTCTCACAGCTCTGCGTGTCTCACAGCTCTACGTATCTCACCACTATGCATGTCTTAACCCCTCTGCGTGTCTCACAGCTCTACGTATCTCACCACTATGCATGTCTTAACCCCTCTGCGTGTCTCACAGCTCTGCTTGTCTCACCGCTCTGCATGTCTCACAGCTCTGCGTGTCTCACCGCTCTGCGTGTCTCACAGCTCTGCTTGTCTCACCGCTCTGCGTGTCTCACAGCTCTTCGTGTCTCACAGCTCTGCGTGTCTCACAGCTCTGCGTGTCTCACCACTCTGCGTGTCTCACAGCTCTGCTTGTCTCACCGCTCTGCGTGTCTCACAGCTCTTCGTGTCTCACAGCTCTGCGTGTTCACCCATTGTCATTGAGGGGTATTTTGGGCTACAGACAGTGAGAAAGTCTGTGAGATATGAATATATATATAAAAATAACATCCTAGATCTGAATGAATGAAATATTCTTATAAAATACTTTTTCTTTACATAGTTGAATGTGCTGACAACAAAATCACACAAAAATTATCAATGGAAATCAAATGTATCAACCCATGGAGGTCTGGATTTGGAGTCACACTCAAAATTAAAGTGGAAAAGCACACTACAGGCTGATCCAACTTTGATGTAATGTCCTTAAAACAAGTCAAAATGAGGCTCAGTAGTGTGTGTGGCCTCCACATGCCTGTATGACCTCCCTACAACGCCTGGGCATGCTCCTGATGAGGTGGTGGATGGTCTCCTGAGGGATCTCCTCCCAGACCTGGACTAAAGCATCCGCCAACTCCTGGACAGTCTGTGGTGCAACGTGACGTTGGTGGATGGAGCAAGACATGATGTCCCAGATGTGCTCAATTGGATTCAGGTCTGGGGAACGGGCGGGTCAGTTCATGACATCAATGCCTTCCTCTTGCAGGAACTGCTGACACACTCCAGCCACATGAGGTCTAGCATTGTCTTGCATTAGGAGGAACCCAGGGGCAACCGCACCAGCATATGGTCTCACAAGGGGTCTGAGGATCTCATCTCGGTACCTAATGGCAGTCAGGCTACCTCTGGCGAGCACATGGAGGGCTGTGCTGCCCCCCAAAGAAATGCCACCCCACACCATGACTGACCCACCGCCAAACCGGTCATGCTGGAGGATGTTACAGGCAGCAGAACGTTCTCCACGGCGTCTCCAGACTCTGTCACGTCTGTCACGTGCTCAGTGTGAACCTGCTTTTATCTATGAAGAGCACAGGGCGCCAGTGTCGAATTTGCCAATCTTGGTGTTCTCTGGCAAATGCCAAATGTCCTGCACAGTGTTGAGCTGTAAGCACAACCACCACCTTTGGACGTCGGGCCCTCATACCACCCTCATGGAGTCTGTGTCTGACCGTTTGAGAAGACACATGCACATTTGTGGCCTGCTGGAGGTCATTTTGCAGGGCTCTGGCAGTGCTCCTCCTGCTCCTCCTTGCACAAAGACGGAGGTAGCGGTCCTGCGGCTGGGTTGTTGCCCTCCTACGGCCTCCTCCACGTCTCCTGATGTACTGGCCTGTCTCCTGGCAGCGCCTCCATGCTCTGGACACTACGCTGACAGACACAGCAAACCGTCTTGCCACAGCTCGCATTGATGTGCCATCCTGGATGAGCTGCACTGAGAAGTGGTCTGTGGTCACCACCTGCTCTGGACACTACGCTGACAGACACAGCAAACCGTCTTGCCACAGCTCGCATTGATGTGCCATCCTGGATGAGCTGCACTGAGAAGTGGTCTGTGGTCACCACCTGCAGAACCACTCCTTTATTGGAGGTGTCTTGCTAATTGCCTATAATTTCCACCTGTTGTCTATTCCATTTGCACAACAGCATGTGAAATTTATTGTCAATCAGTGTTGCTTCCTAAGTGGACAGTTTGATTTCACAGAAGTGTGATTGAATTGGAGTTACATTGTGTTGTTTAAGTGTTCCCTTTATTTTTTTGAGCAGTGTATAATAGCTCAATTCATGTTTCAAGCCTGTCTTTTAAATAATCTACTGATAGGTGTGTCCAGGACAAACCAGCTCTCGCAGTCTCATGTCAGAATTAGATGTTCAATCATGGTTAAGGTTCATTTCAGGCATTAACTTCAAATTCTTAAGGTTAGGCATTAACTCTGAATGGTTAAGGTAAGGGTTTGGGATAGGCTTAAACCAAAAATATCAGAAACACTATCGCTAGATTTGAACTTGCAACCTTTTAGAATCAGAGGCTGACGCTTTATGCCCATCCTCCATCCCCGTCCACAATACGCAAAACCGAAACCTACTTGAAGGTAACAGCACTCAATATTGCCCCTAGGGGCCGGTTTCCAAATCATTTTCCCGACATCCTGAGACATAGACGGACGTCAAATACTGACTTGTATCACGGGTGTCCTGGCTATCCAGGACAGTGTCCAATGACAGTGATACAGTTCACAGGGAGAGAAGACTCTGTGTCTCTGTCACCACCCTCCTTATCTCTTTGTCTCTCTTCTTTTACTGTTGTAACATAGACGCAGGGGGTCAGGAAGTAGGTACAGTTGGCGAGTTTGATAATAACGAACATGGCGTGATGCAGAACAAGAGAAGTGTCTGACATAGAAACATAAGCAATACTACCTGATGACTGATGACCAAAGAGTGCTATATAAAGGGTAAGTAATCAAGGGAGTAATGAAGTCCAGGTGTGACTGATGATGAGACGAAGGTGTGCATAAAGATGGGTTGCCAGGACCGGTGATTAGTAGATTAGTGACGTTGAGCGCCAGAGCGGGGAAGCGAGAGTGGATGTGACAACTGTCTCTTTTAGTGACTCATTCACTGTGCCTCTTTAACTGTCCCTCACTTACTGCCCATTTTACTGCCCATTTAACTGTCCCTCACTTACTGTCCCTTTTACTGCCCCTTTAACTGTCCCTCACTTACTGTCCCTTTAACTGCCCCTTTAACTGTACCTCACTTACTGTCCCTTTTACTGCCCCTTTAACTGTCCCTCACTTACTGTCCCTTTTACTGCCTCTTTTACTGCCCCTTTAACTGTCCCTCACTTACTGTCCCTTTTACTGCCTCTTTTACTGCCCCTTTAACTGTCCCTCACTTACTGTCCCTTTTACTGCCTCTTTTACTGCCTCTTTTACTGCCCCTTTAACTGTCCCTCACTTACTGTCCCTTTTACTGCCTCTTTAACTGTCCCTTTAACTGCCCATTTAACTGTCCCTCTCTTACTGTCCCTTTTACTGCCTCTTTTACTGCCCCTTTAACTGTCCCTCACTTACTGTCCCTTTTACTGCCTCTTTTACTGCCCCTTTAACTGTCCCTCACTTACTGTCCCTTTTACTGCCCCTTTAACTGTCCCTCACTTACTGTCCCTAGAACGATAGACCGCTGTCCCTGATTGAGAAGCACACCCAGCCAAAACATAGAAATAAAGAAACTAGAATGCCCACCCTAGTCACACCCTGGCCTAACCAAAATAGAGAATAAAGGCCTCTATGGTCAGGGCGTGACAGTACCCCCCCCACCAAAGGTGCGGAATCCGGCCGCAAAACCTGACTCTATAGGGGAAGGTCCGGGTGGGCAGCTACTTCGGTGGCGGCTCCGGTGCGGGACGCAGACCCCGCTCCACCTTTGACTCCCCCCACTTTGGCGGTGCCTCTGGACTGGGGACCCTCGCTGCAGGCCCTGGACTGGGGACCCTCGCTGCAGGCCCTGGACTGGGGACCCTCTCTGCAGGCTCCGGACTAGAGACAGTCGCTGGAGGCTCCGGACCGTGGATCATTACTGGAGGCTTCGTGCCATGGATCATCACTGGAGGCTCCGGACCGTGGATCATCACTGGAGGCTTCGTGCCATGGATCATCACTGGAGTGAAAAGACGTATAGGCAGCCTGGTGCGTGGAGCTGCCACAAGGCTTACCAGGCTGGGGAGACATACAGGAGGCCTGGTTCTGGGAGCAGGCACAGGACTCACCAGGCTGGGGAGACATACTGGGGGCTTGGTTCTTGGAGCAGGCACTGGATACACTGGGCCATGGAGGCGCACAGGAGGTTTCGAACGTAGAGCCGGCACAACCCGTCCTGGCTGGATGGTTACTTTCGCCCGGCAAATGCGGGGCGCTGGCACAGGATGCACTGGGCTGTGCAGACGCACCGGAGACACAGTGCGCAGAGCCGGCGCAGGATATCCTGGGCTGAAGAGATGCACCGGAGGCCAGGCACGCTGAGCAGGCACCATCCGTCCTGGCTGGATGCCCACTCTAGCCCGTCCAATGCGGGGAGCTGGAATGTAGTGCACCGGGCTGTGGACGCGCACTGGAGACACCGTGCGCTCCACCGCATAACACGGTGCCTGACCAGTACCACGCTCCCTACAGTAAGCACAAGGAGTTGGCTCAGGTCTGAACCCTGACTCTGCCACAATCCCCGTGTGCCTCCCCCAAAAAATGTTTTGGAGCTGCCTCTCGTGCTTGCCTCATTGCCGTGACTCCTGGTATCACCGCCGTTCCTCCCTTGCTGTTTCCGCCTGTTTCCATGGCAGGGTCTTGTCCCCTGCCATAACCTCCTCCCATGTCCATGAGGTCCTCCACTCCCTCTTCTCCCGGGTCCAGGATCCCTGCTCCTCCTGGCCACGCTGCTTGGTCCTTTGGTGGTGGGAAGTTCTGTCACGGCTCTCGTCATAATGAGGATCGGACCAAAGCGCAGCGTGGTAAGTATTCATGATTTTATTTGATCACAAAACACTTGAACAAAGTAAACAAGAGGGGAAACTGAAACAGTTATGTAAGGTGCATAAACTATACAGAAAACAACTACCCACAAAACACAGGTGGGAAAAAGGCTGCCTAAGTATAATTCCCAATCAGAGACAACGATAGACCGCTGTCCCTGATTTGAGAACCATACCTGGCCAAAACATAGAAATAAAGAAACTAGAATGCCCACCCTAGTCACAATGCCCCTGTGCACAAGGTCCTGTCACGTGACAGGACCTCACTTTGTGCACAGGGGCATTGTTTTGCTAAAACAGGAAAGTGGCTTCTCCAACCTGTTGCCACAAAGTTGGAAGTACAGAATCGTCTAGAATGTCATTGTAGGCTGTAGCATTAAGATTTCCCTTCACTTCAAGGGGCTTAGCCCGAACCATGAAAAACAGCCTCAGACCTCCTCCACCAAACTTTACAGTTGGCACTATGTATTGGGGCAAGTAGCGTTCTCCTTGCATGTGTCAAACCCAGATTTGTCTGTCGGACTGCCAAATTGTGAAGTGTGATTTATCACTCCAGAGAATGTGTTTCCACTGCTCCAGAGTCCTATGGCAGTGAGCTTTACACCACTCCAGCCGACGTTTGGCATTGTGCATTGCACATGGTGATCTTAGGCTTGTGTATAGCTGGCCATGGAATCCCATTTCATGAAGCCCACTGACAAACAGTTATTGTGCTGACATTGCTTCCAGAGGCAGTTTGGAACTCGGTAGTGAGTGTTGCAACCGAGGACAGACAAGGCCATTCTACTGCCAATGTTTGTCTCTGGAGATTGCATGGCCGAGTACACCAGTCAGCAACTGTTGTGACTGAAATAGCCGATTTCAGTCATTTGAAGTGGTGTCAACATACTTTGTTGAGTGTGTGGAGAGGGTTGTATAGGATTCCTGGTAATAGACAAAGGAATGTGTGTGTGACAAAGATCATAATGTTTGTTGGAGCATACATGCATATGACTAACTGAATATGTTTCCCATATTGTCACGATCGTTTGTAGAAAAGGACCAAGAATGTTGAGGTCCACATAATTTATTAATAGTGAAACTTAACAATAAACAATAAACGAACAACGAACCGTGACTACAGAGGTGCTACAGGACATTGTGGTCCTTCTGTGGCTCAGTTGGTAGAGCATGGCGCTTGTAACGCCAGGGTAGTGGGTTCGATTCCCGGGACCACCCATACGTAGAATGTATGCACACATGACTGTAAGTCGCTTTGGATAAAAGCGTCAGCTAAATGGCATATATTATTATTATATTACATACACTTACTCAAAATACAAAATACAAAATCCCACAAACACAGGTGGGATCATACAAATCACCAACATAGAAACATGAAAACTAGAACACCCACATAGAAATAATAAACTAGACTAACCCTCCAGCCACGCCCTGACTTACTCCACCATAGAAAATAAGGACTCTCTATGGTCAGGACGTGACACATATAGTCAATATTGACCTCTCCACGTACCCCCTCTATTTCCCCTCTCTCTCCATTCTCTCTCTATCTTCCCATCTATCTCTCCTTCTCCTCTCTCTATCCTCACCCTCTCTCTATCTCCTCTCTCTTTCTCTCTCTCCATCCCCCTTTCTCCCCTCTCCTCTCTTCCTCCCTCTCTCTCTGCCCATGTTGTGCTGTAGGTGATGAAATGTTGCAGATGGTAAGTCTGAA
>NC_068444.1:14868771-14881271 GCF_023373465.1 Oncorhynchus keta | reverse complement strand
AATTTGTATAGCAAGCCCTCATGCCAAATTGAGTCTGAAGCTTTTTTTAAATCAACAAAGCATGTTTTTCTGTCGTATGATAATTTGGTAAAAAGCCAATTTGACATTTGCTCAGTACATTGTTTTCACTGAGGAAATGTATGAATCTGCTGTTAATAATAATGCAGAGGATTTTCCCAAGGTTTCTGTTGATGCATATCACATGGTAGTTATTGGGGTCAAATTTGTCTCCACTTTTGTGGATTGGGGTGATCTGTCCTTTGTTCCAAATATTGGGGAAGATGCCAGAGCTGAGGATGATGTTAATGAGTTTATGTATAGCCAATTGGAATTTGTGGTCTGTATATTTGATCATTTCATCATGGATACCATCAACACCACAGGCCTTTTTGGGTTGGAGGGTTTTTATTTTGTCCTGTAACTCATTCAATGTAATTGGAGAATCCAGTGGGTCCTGGTAGTCTTTAATAGTTGATTCTAAGATGTGTATTTGATCATGTATTTTTTGCTGTTTGTTCTTTGTTATAGAGCCAAACAGATTGGGGAAGTGGTTTATCCATACATCTCTGTTTTGGATAGATAACTCTTCACGTTGTAGTTTTCCAATTTTCCCAGAAGTGGTTAAAGTCTATGGATTCTTCAATTACATTGAGCTGATTTCTGACGTGATGTTCCTTCTTTTTCTGTATTGTTTTAGTGATTCACCATAGTGAAGTCTCGGGTCTCTATGTTTTTGGGCAACTAGGTTTCTCAATTTCTTTCAAAAATACACAAGGGATCTGTAGATTCAGAGGTGAATAAATCTCTCAATGTTATCCATTGTTTCCATATCTCTTACCACAATGGGGTTGGATTGACCTGTGTTTTTCTAACTGTCCCTGGGACATCAACTTAGTCCAGATATAAAACCCTGTTGTTTAACAATTCTTGTTCAACGAAAACAATTTTCACTCATTATCATCGTCTGTATCTACAGGGGGAAACGGCATAGTTGGCAGCTTATTAGATTCACCATCTTCTGGAGCAACAGAAAACATTAAAGCTGCTGAAATCCTACCAGCCAGTCACAGATCACCTTACAAACTGTAAATGACACAATTAAGCAAACTAAACCTAAAACACATGCTGTGGCCCATTGGGCAATTTGGGATCCCCAATTTCCAAGGAGAGATTCCAATTCCAAGTTGCAAGCGTCCAATCTGGTTTTGGATAATTATTCTTAACAACAGTGGCAATGTATTCAGCATGATCAGTCACATTAGAAGAGTGATTTGGGACAAATGTACAAAATTCATCACCAATGATTGCACAAGTGCCCCCTTGACCTGCCAAAATATAGTCAAGGGCCTCTCTGTTTTGCAGAGCTAACTTACGCAATTCTTAAATTTCCCCATTATATTCTTCCAGGGCATTTGGAGCAGCATTGCCAATTTTCTCTATGTGTCCAGAGATGTTATGAATTTGGTCTAATGCAACCCCATACCCAGGAAAAGACACCCCAAAGACTCTGGAGGTGCCTGAGTGATGTCAGCCACAGATCTTTTATCTCTCCTCATTCTAGGATTTTTTACCTTTTTTTTAACTAGGCAAGTCAGTTAAGAACATATGCTTATTTCCAATGATGGCCTAGGAACAGTGGGATAACGGCCTGTTAAGGGGCAGAACGACAGATTTGTACCTTGTCAGCTTGGGGATTTGAACTTGCAACCGTTCGGTTACTAGTCAAACGCTCTAACCACTAGGCTACCCTGCCGCACCAGGATGTCTGTAGTCTTTAAACAAAGCATTCCGATCCCTCTCATTATTCGGAACGGTTCTCATAGCTGTCACCACAAACCCTACAGTACGTCTCTCCCCAGTTAGAGGGAATGCTATAGTAAGTCATTTTTCACACAACCAGTAGGTCCATTTTGCGAGGAAATGGAATGTAAAACGGGGCATGGCAGGTCTGCTCCACTCATCAAACCCTACACCCGGGGTGTCCTTATGACAGCACCCAGCCCACTTGCGATTCTCTGAAGGATCAGCCGTGGCCTGTGAAGCAATGATATAATTAACAATGAAAAAGTTGGTGGGAGCTGGAACTACTGCCATCTGTAGGAGGGGGGAAACAGAAGAGGATGCAGCCCGTTTAGCTGCACAGTCAGCCTTGGCATTCCCCAGAGAAATGTTATCTTTAGAAGGAGTATGGGCCTGACACTTTATCACCGAGAATAACGAGGGGAGTTGAACAGTCTCCAACAGAGAGGACACAAGCTCAAAAACACTATATTCTTCCACAATGTTCCAAAATCATGCACTACACCAACCTCATATCTACTGTGGGTGTATATGTGACCGACCTCCTTGATTCAGTCTTAAGTAGCAAAATTTGAAATTGTGTTTTTTACATTGGATAAAAGCAGAGAGACAGAGCTACACAATTGTACAGTGGGGCAAAAAGTATTTAGTCAGCCACCAATTGTGCAAGTTCTCCCACTTAAAAAGATGAGAGAGGCCTGTAATTTTCACCATAGGTACACTTCAACTATGACAGACATTTATTTTCCACCATAATTTGTAAATAAATTCATTAAAAATCCTACAATGTGATTTTCTGGATTTTTTTTCTTCTCATTTTGTCTGTCATAGTTGAAGTGTACCTATGATGAAAATTACAGGCCACTCTCATCTTTTTAAGTGGGAGAACTTGCACAATTGGTGGCTGACTAAATACTTTTTTGCCCCACTGTACAATTGTGTAGCTCTGTCTCTCTGCTTTTATCCAATGTAAAATACACAATTTCAAATTTTGCTACACAATTGTAGCAAAATTACCCTGCACCATTACTGTCCCAGACTTGTACACGTTGACAGAGGTTTGTTTCAATTTCCTCAATGTCTAGTATTCTGAGTTTCCACCCTGGGCCAATACCCTCTTTGGGTAAGTTGCTTACGTCCCCCTCTTTGTTGCCATCAGCAAATAGTGTCAATTCAATTCAAGGGCTTTATTGGCATGGGAAACATGTGTTAACATTGCCAAAGCAAGTGAGGTAGACAACATACAAAGTGAATATATAAAGTGAAAAACAACAAAAATGAACAGTAAACATTACACATACAGAAGTTTCAAAACAGTAAAGACATTACAAATGTCATATTATATATATATATATATATATACAATGTACAAATAGTTAAAGGACACAAGTTAAAATAAATAAGCATAAATATGGGTTGTATTTACAATGGTGTTTGTTCTTCACTGGTTGCCCTTTTCTCGTGGCAACAGGTCACAAATCTTGCTGCTGTGATGGCACACTGTGGAATTTCACCCAGTAGATATGGGAGTTTTTCAAAATTGGATTTGTTTTCGAATTCTTTGTGGATCTGTGTAATCTGGGGAAATATGTCTCTCTAATATGGTCATACATTGGGCAGGAGGTTAGGAAGTGCAGCTCAGTTTCCACCTCATTTTGTGGGCAGTGAGCACATAGCCTGTCTTCTCTTGAGAGCCATGTCTGCCTACGGCGGCCTTTCTCAATAGCAAGGCTATGCTCACTGAGTCTGTACATAGTCAAAGCTTTCCTTAATTTTGGGTTAGTCACAGTGGTCAGGTATTCTGCCGCTGTGTACTCTCTGTGTAGGGCCAAATAGCATTCTAGTTTGCTCTGTTTTTTTGTTAATTCTTTCCAATGTGTTAAGTAATTATCTTTTTGTTTTCTCATGATTTGGTTGGGTCTAATTGTGCTGTTGTCCTGGGGCTCTGTAGGGTGTGTTTGTGTTTGTGAACAGAGCCCCAGGACCAGCTTGCTTAGGGGACTCTTCTCCAGGTTCATCTCTCTGTAGGTGATGGCTTTGTTATGGAAGGTTTGTGAATCGCTTCCTTTTAGGTGGTTGTAGAATTTAACGTCTCTTTTCTGGATTTTGATAATTAGTGGGTATCGGCCTAATTCTGCTCTGCATGCATTATTTGGTGTTTTACGTTGTACACGGAGGATATTTTTGCAGAATTCTGCGTGCAGAGTCTCAATTTGGTGTTTGTCCCATTTTGTGAAGTCTTGGTTGGTGAGCGGACCCCAGACCTCACAACCATAAAGGGCAATGGGCTCTATGACTGATTCAAGTATTTTTAGCCAAATCCTAATTGGTATGTTGAAATTTATGTTTCTTTTGATGGCATAGAATGCCCTTCTTGCCTTGTCTCTCAGATCGTTCACAGCTTTGTGGAAGTTACCTGTGGCGCTGATGTTTAGGCCAAGGTATGTATAGTTTTTGTGTGCTCTAGGGCAACAGTGTCTAGATGGAATTTGTATTTGTGGTCCTGGTGACTGGACCTTTTTGGAACACCATTATTTTGTTCTTACTGAGATTTACTGTCAGGGCCCAGGTCTGACAGAATCTGTGCATAAGATCTAGGTGCTGCTGTAGGCCCTCCTTGGATGGTGACAGAAGCACCAGATCATCAGCAAACAGCAGACATTTGACTTCGGATTCTAGCAGGGGAGGCCGGGTGCTGCAGACTTTTCTAGTGCCCGCGCCAATTCGTTGATATATATGTTGAAGAGGGTGGGGCTTAAGCTGCATCCCTGTCTAACCCCACGACCCTGTGTGAAGAAATGTGTGTGTTTTTTGCCAATTTTAACCGCACACTTGTTGTTTGTGTACATGGATTTTATAATGTCGTATGTTTTACCCCCAACACCACTTTCCATCAGTTTGTATAGCAGACCCTCATGCCAAATTGAGTCGAAGGCTTTTTTTAAATCAACAAAGCATGAGAAGACTTTGCCTTTGTTTTGGTTTGTTTGGTTGTCAATTAGGGTGTGCAGGGTGAATACATGGTCTGTTGGACGGTAATTTGGTAAAAAGCCAATTTGACATTTGCTCAGTACATTGTTTTCATTTAGGAAATGTACGAGTCTGCTGTTAATAATAATGCAGAGGATTTTCCCAAGGTTACTGTTGACACATATTCCACGGTAGTTATTGGGGTCAAATTTGTCTCCACTTTTGTGGATTGGGGTGATCAGTCCCTGGTTCCAAATATTGGGGAAGATGCCAGAGCTAAGGATGATGTTAAAGAGTTTTAGTATAGCCAATTGGAATTTGTTGTCTGTATATTTGATCATTTCATTGAGGATACCATCGACACCACAGGCCTTTTTGGGTTGGAGGGTTTTTATTTTGTCCTGTAACTCATTCAATGTAATTGGAGAATCCAGTGGGTTCTGGTAGTCTTTAATAGTTGATTCTAAGATCTGTATTTGATCATGTATATATTTTTGCTCTTTATTCTTTGTTATAGAACCAAAAAGATTGGAGAAGTGGTTTACCCATACATCTCCATTTTGGATAGATAATTCTTTGTGTTGTTGTTTGTTTAGTGTTTTCCAATTGTCCCAGAAGTGGTTAGAGTCTATGGATTCTTCAATTACATTGAGCTGATTTCTGACATGCTGTTCCTTTTTTTTCCGTAGTGTATTTCTGTATTGTTTTAGTGATTCACCATAGTGAAGGCGTAAGACTCAGGTTTTCCGGGTCTCTATGTTTTTGGTTGGACAGGTTTCTCAATTTCTTTCTTAGATTTTTGCATTCTTCATCAAACCATTTGTCATTATTGTTAATTTTCTTCGGTTTTCTATTTGAGATTTTTAGATTTGATAGGGAAGCTGAGAGGTCAAATATACTGTTAATATTTTCTACTGCCAAGTTTACACCTTCACTATTCCAGTGGAACGTTTTGCCCAGGAAATTGTCTAAAAGGGATTGAATTTGTTGTTGCCTAATTGTTTTTTGGTAGGTTTCCAAACTGCATTCCTTCCATCTATAGCATTTCTTAATGTTACTCAGTTCCTTTGGCTTTGATGCCTCATGATTGAGTATTGCTCTGTTTAAGTAGACTGTGATTTTGCTGTGGTCTGATAGGGGTGTTAGTGGACTGACTGTGGACGCTCTGAGAGATTCTGGGTTGAGGTCAGTGATAAAGTAGTCTACAGTACTACTGCCAAGAGATGAGCTATAGGTGTACCTACCATAGGAGTCCCCTCGAAGCCTACCGTTGACTATGTACATACCCAGCGTGCGACAGAGCTGCAGGAGTTGTGACCCGTTTTTGTTGGTTATGTTGTCATAGTTGTGCCTAGGGGGGATTGTCCTTGAGGAGCTATTTCATTTGTACTTATTCTGTACCGTGTCACGTTTTATCTCCATGAGGTACTGTATTGTAATGACCTCTGCACAGGGATAAGCCATGGGGGCTTCAAAGCCCTCTGCATTTGGGGGGAGGGGAGGGGGGGGGCTGTGAAGCTCTCCTGCCATTAGGCTCAATAGCTTTCACACCTCTCACTTCAAATCCAATTGTATTGGTCACATGCAGATGTTATTGCGGGTGTAGTGATATGCTTGTGTTTCTAGCTCCAAAAGTGCAGTAATATCTAACAAGTAATATCTAACAATTTCACAACAATACACACAAATCTAAATTAGAGGAATGGAATTAAGTATATATAAATATTTGGACGAGCAATGCTCGTGATGGCTATTTAACAGTCAGATGGCCTTGAGATAAAAGCTCTTTTTCAGTCTTTTGGTCCCAGCTTTGATGCACCTGTACTGACCTCTCCTTCTGTGGTTCGGGTGGTTATTGTCCTTGATGATCTTTTTGGCCTTCCTGTGTCATAGGATGCTGTTGGTGTCCTGGAGGGCTGGTAGTTTGCCCCCGGTGATGCGTTGGGCAGACCACACCACCCTCTGGAGAGCTTTGCGATAGCGGGTGGTGCAGCTGCCGTAAAAGGTGGTGACACAGCCCGACAGGATGCTCTCAATTGTGCATCTGTCAGTTTGTGAGGGTTTTAAGTGTCAAGTCAAAGCCCTCACCCCCTCCCTGTAGGCTGTTTCGTAATTTGTTGGTCATCAGGCCTACTACTGTTGTGTCGTCTGCAAACTTGCCGATTGAATTGGGGGCATCACTTCACACTTCAGTGCTAATTGAAGTAGCAGCCAGGTCAGTTCTGTCCTCGCAGCTTGGTAGCTTAGAAGACTTATTTAAGAAGCTTAATGTAACAAAATGATCTAAAGATTTTCTTTTACTTTTTGGCTTCAGAAAGTAGGTTCAGACTGAACATTACTCACTCAATGTTGTGTTGGATGGTATTTCCATGTTCCGCTGTGTTTCTGCAGGTTTTGGCTTGTTTTAGTTTTTCTTGATGGTCCTTGGTGATAGTAGTCCAATCAGGTAATTTTGCCCAAAATCAAGGTTTTAGGTATGGAATTGTGACTTGGAATGACTGTTTTTAATGTTGTGGTTAGTATCCTGTACAAGTCCTTGCAGGTTGTGGGCCGACTGTTTTCTATACGGAGTATTGCCAACTCAGACAGCCTTTCCTGAGACATTAGGCATTATACAGTATGTCCATTGCGCTGTGTACAATATAAACTTAGTTTTGAATGATGCCAAGATATACCAGAGATAAGGGACTGTTGATATTGCAACCACCCAACTCAAACACCTGTTCACCAGTATAAACGAAATCGCAAACAGCCCTCAAGAACTGTTTTTCTACTAAAGTTGATCACCACATCAGTCACTAGCTTCATCAATAAGTGCGTCGATGTCATCCCAACAATGACCATACGTACATACCCCAACCAGAAGCCATGGATTACAGGCAACATCCGCACTGAGCTAAAGGGTAGAGCTGCCGCTTTCCAGGAGCGGGACTCTAACCCGGAAGCTTAGAAGAAATCCCGCTATGCCCTCCGATGAACCATCAAATAGGCAAAGCGTCAATACAGGACTAAGATTGAATCCAACTACACTGGCTCTGACGCCCATCGGATATGGCAGGGCTTGCAAACCATTACAGACTACAAAGGGAAGCACAGCCGCGAGCTGCCCAGTGACACGAGCCTACCAGACGAGCTAAATGACTATGGGCGCTTCGAGGTAAGCAACACTGAAGCATGCATGAGAGCACCAGCTGTTCCGGACGACTGTGTGATCACTCTCTACGTAGCCGATGTAAGACCTTTAAACAGGTCAACATTCACAAGGCTGCAGGGCCAGACGGATTACTAAGAATTGTACTCCGAGCATTCACTGACCATCTGGCAAGTGTTTTCATTGACATTTTCAACCTCTCTCTGACCGAGTCTGTAATACCAACATGTTTCAAGCAGACCACGATAGTCCCTGTGCCCAAGAACACCAAGATAACCTGCCAAAATGACTACTGACCCGTAGCACTCACATCTGTAGCCATTATCCCAGGAACCCTAGACCCACTCCAATTTGCACACCGCCCCAACAGATCCACAGATGACACAATCTCTTTTGCAATGTTGTGTTGGATGGTATTTCCATGTTCCGCTGTGTTTCTTCTGCAGGTTTTGTTTTGTTCTAGGTTTTTTTTCTTGATAGTCCATTTAGGTCATTTTGTCCAAAATGATGGTTTTAGGTATGGAATTTTGATTTGGATTGAAGGATTTGATGTTGAGGTTAGTATGCTGTATAAGTCATTGTGATAAATATTGTTTATCTACATTTATCCAACTCTAATTCTATATTTTTGCAGAAGAACTCAGGAGCTCAATATCTCACTCTCTCTCGCTCTTTCTTTCTTTCTTTCTTTCTTTCTTTCTTTCTTTCTTTCTTTCTTTCTTTCTTTCTCTCTCTGTCTCTGTCTCGTTCTCTTTCTTTCTCTCTGTCTCTCTCAAACTCTCTCTCTCACTCAGTCTCACACACACTACAGTTCACTGCACATTACCATCCCCGTAGGCCCTCAGGCCGGATGTGTAAAAGCTCACTGCATTCCTTTCCTGTTAGGTACAGCCCAGAGCAAAACCTACTGCTGTGTGTGTATGTTTTGTGGGAGGGGTTGCCTGAAACAGCTAAATACATTGGGGAACCCCTCTTTGTTTTTTTTACCTGCCTGTGTTTTGTTGCTTTTGTGGGTGTGGGTCATCTCTCTTTCTCTGTCTCTCTCTTTCTCTGTCTCTCTCTTTCTCTGTCTCTTTCTTTCTCTCTCTCGCTCTCTCTCTGAATATGTCCCTAATGGATATGGAATGTACTTACAATGCGCTTGCACAATAAAATTCAAACAGAGTGTATTTACTGATAGACTGAAGCCCACTGACTAGGGACTGTGTTATACATATGAGTTGTGTTATTCTAAATATCTCCTTGGCAACAAAACATTTAGTTATATCTCATCTTTGACATTCGGGCCCAGAGTATTTTCTAGTCATGTTGTCATGAAAAACATAATGCATTGTCTGCAAGGCTGTTGCTGTCATGTAGTGCACTGGGTATTGTTATCATGCAGGGCTCTGGGAATTGCCTAACACAGTGCGGTCTTTGTATTTGTTTGAACCAGGAAGTAGAGTCTTCCTGATGGGAGCCAGATAGTAAACATTACTGTAATAGTTTATGGCCCTTTTCCCGTCAATGCTGCTGACCATGTCAATCAATTATGTAATCAGAGGTTTATGGAGAAGGGGAGGCACTAGCGGTAAAGCTGTGTGTGAAGGTTTGTGTGTGTGTGTGTGTGTGTGTGTGTGTGTGTGTGTGTGTGTGTGTACATCTAAACTGGTTGTGTGAATTTGGAAAGTAGCATGAATTCTCTCATGAAAATCTTGAGGTAAAAACCACAAGTTTAGAAATGAAACTGTGTACAAATGCTGTATCTTAATTGTATCATCCTGTTGTTGCAGTAATTTTCTTGCATAGAAGGAAAATGCAAACATGTAGTGTATTCAAGGTTTGAAAAGGCTTCTAAAGTTAGCCATTTCCACTTTACAATTTGACTTGATTTTCCCTACAGAAAAGTGTATCAATCCCTACAAAAAAAATCCATTCATTATAATCCACATATTCTGTTGCTGCAGGATTATTTTCCTGCTGTAGCAAACTGGCTCAAATTAAAATCCTACATCTGTAGTTGTGTTTTTTCCTTTATGATGTGAGAAAGTGGAGAGATGTTCTGTATAAGTGTGATATTGTTTATTCATTCTCAGTTGTGTGAATGTGTACAGGAAACCTCAGTGTATTTCTAAACCATAACACTTGTAACACTGTCTAACTGTGTGTGTGAGAAAGAGAGAGATAGTTCATTTCACTTTTGTTTATTCTCTATTTCACTTGCTTTGGGCAATATAAACATGTTTCCCATGCCAATAAAGCCATTTGAATTGAATTGGGGGAGAGAGAGAGAGTTACTCACACTATTGAGAAATTCTCCACCCAGACCCTCACGTACATCTTTTACACACTGTTAACCACAGACCATCATAAATCTCTCCCACGTGGAACCTTTCATCTCTCTGACCTCACATACACTAATT
The DNA here is from genome assembly GCF_023373465.1 of Oncorhynchus keta. Lineage (NCBI taxonomy): Eukaryota > Metazoa > Chordata > Actinopteri > Salmoniformes > Salmonidae > Oncorhynchus > Oncorhynchus keta. The sequence goes on along the minus strand of NC_068444.1, from coordinate 14,870,948 downwards.
CTCTGACCCCCTCGCCTCTTTCTCACTCTCAAAACACACACACACACACACACACACACACACACACACACACACTACAGTTCAGTACACTGCACATTACCAGAGAAATGTTTCACGCGTACCCCACATAGCAAATTCGCAGGTGTTAAAATCTCTGTGAAAAAGTGTTATATCTGAGAGTTGATTCTAGAGGGGTTAACACCAGAGGGGTTTAAATTGACACCACATTCAGTTAAAGTGTTAATTAAATTGCACACAGACAGACAGACGTGTATCCTACATAAATGAAGGCACAAAGAGAATCGGTTCAATTTGGTAAAAGAAAAGTGCGCTTTAATATTAATTATTGAAATATCTTAGAAATATAAATATGTGCAAAATTCCTTTATTCATTTCTATTTTGTAATGCTTTTAGTTTTCGTTGTTCCAGATAGTTTGCCCCTGTCTGCCAGTCTAGTGGCGAGGTTATGAGCAGTCTTTATGAAAGACGAGTACTTCACATGCAGCTGGGCTGATGCGACACATGTAAACATTATGTTGTTAGTAAATGTTCAAAATGACAAACGTTGATTTTCTACTAATTAGACTTCTATCAGGAAGACATGGATTCAGCTTAACACTACATCATCATCAAAATCATCATCATCACTACCATCATCATCAGACCAAATGAAGGGGTTGTCATCTCTGTGGTCTGAAAACCATCTCTAACCTCTCCCCCAGCCTCACCCCTACTTGTCTTCCTCACTCTTTCCTAACCTCTCCCCCAGCCTCACCCCTACCTGTCTTCCTCACCCTTTCCTAACCTCTCCCCCAGCCTCACCCCTACTTGTCTTCCTCACCCTTTCCTCACCCTTTCCTAACCTCTCCCCCAGCATCACCCCTACCTGTCTTCCTCACCCTTTCCTAACCTCTCCCCCAGCATCACCCCTACCTGTCTTCCTCACCCTTTCCTAACCTCTCCCCCAGCCTCACCCCTACTTGTCTTCCTCACCCTTTCCTAACCTCTCCCCCAGCCTCACCCCTACTTGTCTTCCTCACCCTTTCCTAACCTCTCCCCCAGCATCACCCCTACCTGTCTTCCTCACCCTTTCCTCACCCTTTCCTAACCTCTCCCCCAGCCTCACCCCTACTTGTCTTCCTCACCCTTTCCTCACCCTTTCCTAACCTCTCCCACTTGACTTCTATGTTCTGTTGTAGTTGTTTCTGCCAGTATCTCAACCTATTTCCTATAGTGAACTACTTTTGACCAGAGTCCACAGGGTCCCAAAGTAATTCTCTATAAAAGGAATAGGGTGGCTATTTGGGGCACACACGTTGTTGTTTCTGTCTGCCTGCCCGGTCTGCCTGTCTGTCTGTCTGCCTGCCCGCCAGGTCCGGTCCGTCGGTCTGTCTGTCTGCCCGCCCGGTCTGCCTGTCTGTCTGTCTGCCTGCCCGCCCGCTGGTCCGGTCTGCCTGTCTGTCTGTCTGCCTGCCCGCTGGTCCGGTCTGCCTGCCTGTCTGTCTGTCTGTCTGCCTGCCCGCTGGGACTATAATAAGATCCACTGTTAGCTTTGGTTGTCTGCCAGGGCTTTTGTCTGACTAACAGTGGTCTGCTCAGACTCACTGTCACAACTCCTGTTGATGTGGTGTGGGGGGGGGGGGTAAAGACAAGAGGGAGAGACAGGGGCACCTCCATCACATTCTAACAGAAGAGCTTCCAAAGCTGCAGTATAGCTGTATGTATGCCTGTGTGTGTGTGTCTATCTGTGCGTGTCTATGTGTGTGAGGCTAGAGGCTGTTGTCAGCCATGATCCCTCACACCTTCCTATGAGGCCATGCTAGTTGGCATGCAGCATTGGAAATGTGTACGACACCATGCACACAAACACATTCACTCTGCTATGGGCCCCTCATTTGACATTCTCTGCCATACTCCCCACCCTCTCTCTCATTTTCTCTCATTATACTTCAATCCCTCTCTCTCTCTCTCTCTCTCTCTCTCTCTCTCTCTCTCTCAATCCAGTCAGCCCATTTTACATGTCAGACAGGAGAAAGAGGAGAGGTAAGCTTCTGCTAATCAATAGAAAGAGCTGTTCCTCAGCAGCACAACAAACCCACAGGAAACCTTCTGACAACACTCCGAAAGCCACTGCTAATGTGTGTGTTTGCTTGCCTGTGAGCACGTTCACTGTCTG
>NC_068444.1:14521271-14528771 GCF_023373465.1 Oncorhynchus keta | reverse complement strand
GGGTACGTACAGAGTCAATGTATGCACACATGACTGTAAGGGGGTCGCAGAGTCAATGTGGAGGCTATAAATGGCAGAGTCAATGTGGAGGCTATATACAGGGGGTACCGGTACAGAGTCAATGTGGAGGCTATATACAGGGGTACTGGTACAGAGTCAATGTGGAGGCTATATACAGGGGGTACCGGTACAGAGTCAATGTGGAGGCTATATACAGGGGGTACCGGTACAGAGTCAATGTGGAGGCTATATACAGGGGGTACCGGTACAGAGTCAATGTGGAGGCTATATACAGGGGGTACCGGTACAGAGTCAATGTGGAGGCTATATACAGGGGGTACCGGTACAGAGTCAATGTGGAGGCTATATACAGGGGGTACCGTTACAGAGTCAATGTGGAGGCTATATACAGGGGGTACCGGTACAGAGTCAATGTGGAGGCTATATACAGGGGGTACCGGTACAGAGTCAATGTGGAGGCTATATACAGGGGTACCGGTACAGAGTCAATGTGGAGGCTATATACAGGGGGTACTGGTACAGAGTCAATGTGGAGGCTATATACAGGGGGTACCGGTACAGAGTCAATGTGGAGGCTATATACAGGGGGTACCAGTACAGAGTCAATGTGGAGGCTATATACAGGGTGTTACGGTACAGAGTCAATGTGGAGACTATATACAGGGGGTACCAGTACAGAGTCAATGTGGAGGCTATATACAGGGTGTTACGGTACAGAGTCAATGTGGAGACTATATACAGGGGGTACTGGGACTTACATTGTTGTGCAGCATCATGGGTAAACTCTGGCCACCTTTCAACTCGAAAAAATGGAATTCTACTGATGTGGGCGTTTTAGTGATGTTATCATGTGTCCTTAGCGTTCCGGGCCCTGCTGCAGATCCGAGCCATGAGGAAGAAGCTGAGTCCTCTCTCTCCTGCCGGGTTTAACCCCGTTATCACCTCCCAGACCTCCGACTCAGAGGAACACTCGGTATGATATATACATACATACACAGCTTTTTTTCTTTATAAATACAGCGTATAGCAACATGACATCTCATCTCCTTTTTTCGTTCATCCCAGGCGTCAGACCACATCCCCCCAGGTTATGAGGCCGTGTCTCTCCTGGAGGCTCTGAACGGGCCCCTGAGCGTGTCTCCCTCGGCTCCCCCTCTGCAGGAACTCTCTGGGGGCCACGTCTCAGGGACCCTGCCCCACTATAGCAGTGAGCCCCACCCCGCCCCGGCACGCTCCATGTCCCCCCTGGACCACTCCAACTCCAGCCAGGGACTCAAACTGAAGAAGAGCGGCTCCAAGTGAGAGTAGCATACACTTGAAGACACAGGTTGTGTCCCGAATGACACCAAATTCCCTAAATAATGCACAACTTTTGACCACTACCCTATGGGCCCTGGTCAAAAGTAGTGCACTTCATGGGGAATAGGGTGCCATTTGGGATGCATAAACACATACAAACATACTGTATATTTGAATAGGAATTAATTTCCTAGGACTTTTAAAGGTTTAGCGAATAGAATATCTTTCATTCAGGACAAAGGTAGTGTTGTGAGTGTTTGTTGTGGTGTTTATGTTTCTGACTGCTACATTATGGGATGTGTCAGGTCTCTCTCCCAGAATTCTTCGGTGCTGCCCGAGGAGGAGGACGAGAAGTCAGAACGCAGTGAATCAGAAGTTCAGGCCTGCCGCCGGAAACAACAACCCGAGGTACAGTGACACAGTGTGTGCGTGACTGTTGGTGTCTGTCTGTCTCCGGTGTGTGTGTGTTTGACCTTATTCTGTCTGCTCTCTGTTCCAGAGTGGTGTAACTCCAGAGAGTGAGAATCTGACTCTATCCTCGTCTGGAGCCATCGACCAGTCCTCCTGTACTGGGACACCTTTCTCCTCCACCATCACCTCCCCTGAAGGTGGGCCTTCTGCTGGGGCTGGCTGGCAGGCCCTGCTAGGGGGTGGCCATTGGGCAATAGAAAATGTGTCAAATTATAATACATTGTTAATTGTCTCTTCTTCTCTCTGTCTCTCCCCCTCTCAGACCAAGTGAGCAGTAGCCTGGCCCAGTCAGTCATGTCCATGGCTTCGTCCCACAGCCATCACTCTCAGATCAGCACTGACACCCTGTCTTCCATGTCTGGCTCCTACCTGGCTGGGCCGGAGGGGGAGGTAGAGGGGGAGGAGGGGGGAGAAGCAGAGGGGGAGGAGAACCAGGATGCACCCATGGAGAGCCGGGGACCCTCACAGCAGGATGGGGAAGTGAGACGGGGGAGAGAAGGGAGAACAGGGGTGGAGAGAGTGAGGGAACACCTAGAGAAGTGGCTTGTTGAAATCTCTGACATAGAGAATAACCCCCCCTCTTTCTTTCTCCCTCCCTCTTTTTTTTGTCTCTCTCAGGAGCTACCCATGGAACCAAAAGAACAGAACTTCTCAGTCGCTGTGTCAGACGAGCAGGATTCAGAGGTGCATATATAGTAGGGTCGTTCCACGAAGAGTGCATGTGTAGTTGGGTCGTTCCACGAAGAGTGCATGTGTAGTTGGGTCGTTCCACAAAGAGCGCATGTGTAGTAGGGTCGTTCCACGAAGAGTGCATGTGTAGTAGGGTCATTCCACGAAGAGTGCATGTGTAGTAGGGTCGTTCCACGAAGAGTGCATGTGTAGTAGGGTCATTCCACGAAGAGTGCACGTGTAGTAGGGTCGTTCCACGAAGAGTGCATGTGTAGTAGGGTCGTTCCACGAAGAGTGCCTGTGTAGTAGGGTCGTTCCACCAAGAGTGCCTGTGTAGTAGGGTTGTTCCACCAAGAGTGCCTGTGTAGTAGGGTCGTTCCACGAGGAGTGCCTGTGTAGTAGGGTCGTTCCACGAAGAGTATATGAAGTAGGGTCGTTCCACGAAGAGTGCCTGTGTAGTAGGGTCGTTCCACCAAGAGTGCATGTGTAGTAGGGTCGTTCCACGAAGAGTGCCCGTGTAGTAGGGTCGTTCCACGAAGAGTGCCTGTGTAGTAGGGTCGTTCCACCAAGAGTGCCTGTGTAGTAGGGTCGTTCCACGAAGAGTATATGAAGTAGGGTCATTCCACGAAGAGTGCCTGTGTAGTAGGGTCGTTCCACCAAGAGTGCATGTGTAGTAGGGTCGTTCCACGAAGAGTGCCCGTGTAGTAGGGTCGTTCCACGAAGAGTGCCTGTGTAGTAGGGTCGTTCCACCAAGAGTGCCTGTGTAGTAGGGTCGTTCCACGAAGAGTGCCTGTGTAGTGGGGTCGTTCCACCAAGAGTGCCTGTGTAGTGGGGTCGTTCCACCAAGAATGCCTGTGTAGTGGGGTCGTTCCACCAAGAGTGCCTGTGTAGTGGGGTCGTTCCACCAAGAGTGCCTGTGTAGTAGGGTCGTTCCACCAAGAGTGCCTGTGTAGTGGGGTCGTTCCACCAAGAGTGCCTGTGTAGTAGGGTCGTTCTACCAAGAGTGCCTGTGTAGTAGGGTCGTTCCACCAAGAGTGCCTGTGTAGTAGGGTCGTTCCACCAAGAGTGCCTGTGTAGTAGGGTCGTTCCACCAAGAGTGCCTGTGTAGTAGGGTCGTTCCACCAAGAGTGCCTGTGTAGTAGGGTCGTTCCACCAAGAGTGCCTGTGTAGTAGGGTCGTTCCACCAAGAGTGCACCATCATTGTAAAGTTTTTTTTGTTGCTTTGACAAATTCCTTTCTGAAGATGATGATTTATTTAATGTTAGTAGAGATTGTGGTGCAGAAGAGCCAAGCCTAGCCAGCACGTGGAATGCACTCTCCAGCACTGTTCCCTTAACGAGGGTGGGGCAGCCCTCTAATTGACTGCCTAAAGACTTAAAGGTGTGCCGCTCTGACTCTGTGGGGAGAGCATTCTGGAGAGCACACGTCACGTGAGGTATGGCCAGGACCGAAATGATTTGCAGCGCTTAAGCTTTTGGCTTGTCCTGTCGACTTTATGTTAAAGTCTGACCCTGTAGAGCTCTGCAAGAACCAGGATGTCATTTTCATTTTCTTCATAAAAGCCTCTTTGTTTGCACCGCGTTCCTGTCTCCTGGGCCTTTACCTTTGAGTCATTAACTATGAGTCATTAACTATGAGTCATTACCTATGAGTCATTACCTATGAGTCATTACCTATGAGTCATTGCCTATGAGTCATTGCCTATGAGTCATTACCTCTGAGTCATTACCTTTGAGTCATTTCCTATGAGTCATTTCCTATGAGTCATTTCCTTTGAGTCATTTCCTATGAGTCATTACCTATGAGTCATTACCTATGAGTCATTGCCTCTGAGTCATTACCTATGAGTCATTACCTATGAGTCATTACAATTGAGTCATTACCTATGAGTCATTACCTATGAGTCATTACCTATGAGTCATTACCCTTGAGTCATTACCCTTGAGTCATTACCCTTGAGTCATTACCTTTGAGTCATTACCCATGAGTCATTACCTATGAGTCATTACCTTTGAGTCATTACCTTTGAGTCATTACCTTTGAGTCATTACCTTTGAGTCATTACATTTGAGTCATTACATTTGAGTCATTACCTATGCATCATTACCTTTGAGTCATTACCCCTGAGTCATTACCTATGAGTCATTACCTTTGAGTCATTACCTTTGAGTCATTACCTATGCCTAACAGCCTAGACGGTGTAAAACCCCTTGCACTGTCACAGTGATTCATTTTACATCTGTCCCTCATTTTAAGGTCAACCCTGTTACGTGAACTGAACTCTCGTTTTAATATGGTCAAACTATTCCTTGTTCAATGTATCTTTAGATTTCCTAAAAATCAAATAGTCAAATCATAGAGTTAAATCAGTTGAGCTGGTTCTACTCTTTTTGGCCATTTTAATGTTTTATTTTGTGGTGGAAAACTGAGCGGGTCGAGGATAACATGTCAACCCTGTTACCCATAGATAGTGTTGTGGAAATGTCCTGTATTTACCAAATCATGAGAGCAAACCACACACAAATCAGAGTTATCATAAAGTCCATCTTTAATTATATGAGCTCCATCACATCCCTGTGACTCTCAGATCAATTCAGTGTCTATCAATGAATTCTCTGAGAGTCCTTACACATTGCAACTGAGATCCTTTATAGCAAAGACACACATAGCCAGACAGCATTGGCTATAAATTATCGTTCAGCTTTGTCTCCTAAACGATGTTCTTTTCTCGCTCTCAGGTTTTGTTTTATAGTCCTATCAACAGGCATATATCAAATGCATCCCTCCTTGACAAGATCACAGAGACACAGTGACTAGCACACAGACATTGTGGAGCCAAGAGATAATTGATTTAAAAGATATGTTTACATACGAAGACAAGCTTGACCCCTCCCCCCTCTGCGGCCCAAGTAACTGACCCCATGTCAGAGAACAGATAACTGCAACCGGCCAACAGTATTATCCAAAAATAGACATTCTGATGAGAAGTAACTCACAAGCATATAATGAATATAAAACATCTTATCTATGTTACCACCTAATTCTGATTATTCCCCCACAATAGACAGGCTAGAATATATATTGTATGGATGAGTGACACTTCCATTTAATTGGCACTCCTGTTGCAAACAACAAGCTTCCATTCCCACTGTCACAAGGGAATTTATGGCTGATTTTAAGATGAAATCGTCAACCCTGTTACTTAATTTGGCACTTAACATGCTCTTTGTGACAGAATTTTTAAATGAGATGAAATCAAGTTTTTTTGGACCCAAGTTGCACTTCTCAAAAGGCACCGAATTGGTGGAATGTACCTAGACTATATGAATGGATATACAGTGGGGCAAAAAAATATTTAGTCAGCCACCACTTGTGCAAGTTCTCCCACTTAAAAAGATGAGAGGCCTGTAATTTTCATCATAGGTACACTTCAACTATGACAGACAAAATGAGAAAAACAAATCCAGAAAATCACATTGTAGGATTTTTAATGAATTTATTTGCAAATTATGGTGGAAAAATAAGTATTTGGTCAATAACAAAAGTTATCTCAATACTTTGTTATATAAACTTTGTTGGCAATGACAGAGGTCAAATGTTTTCTGTAAGTCTTCACACACTGTTGTTGGTATTTTGGCCCATTCCTCCATGCAGATCTCCTCTAGAGCAGTGGTGTTTTGGGGCTGTTGCTGGGCAACACGGACTTTCAACTCCCTCCAAAGATTTTCTATGGGGTTGAGATCTGGAGACTGGCGAGGCCACTCCAGGACCTTGAAATGCTTCTTACGAAGCTACTCCTTCGTTGCCCGGGCGGTGTGTTTGGGATCATTGTCATGCTGAAAGACCCAGCCACGTTTCATCTTCAATGCCCTTGCTTATGGAAGGAGGTTTTTCACTCAAAATCTCACGATACATGGCCCCATTCATTCTTTCCTTTACACGGATCAGTCGTCCTGGTCCCTTTGCAGAAAAACAGCCCCAAAGCATGATGTTTCCACCCCTATGCTTCACAGTAGGTATGGTGTTCTTTGGATGCAACTTAGCATTCTTTGTCCTCCAAACACGATGAGTTGAGTTTTTACCAAAAAGTTATATTTTGGTTTCATCTGACCATATGACATTCTCCCAATCTTCTTCTGGATCATCCAAATGCTCTCTAGCAAACTTCAGACAGGCCTGGACAAGTACTGGCTTAAGCAGGGGGACACGTCTGGCACTGCGGGATTTGAGTCCCTGGCGGCGTAGTGTGTTACTGATGGTAGGCTTTGTTACTTTGGTCCCAGCTCTCTGCAGGTCATTCACTAGGTCCCCCCGTGTGGTTCAGGGATTTTTGCTCACCGTTCTTGTGATCATTTTGACCCCACGGGGTGAGATCTTGCGTGGAGCCCCAGATCGAGGGAGATTATCAGTGATCTTGTATGTCTTCCATTTCCTAATAATTGCTCCCACATTTGATTTCTTTAAACCAAGCTGCTTACCTATTGCAGATTCAGTCTTCCCAGCCTGGTGCAGGTCTACAATTTTGTTTCTGGTGTCCTTTGACAGCTCTTTGGTCTTGGCCATAGTGAAGTTTGGAGTGTGACTGTTTGAGGTTGTGGACATGTGTCTTTTATACTGATAACAAGTTCAAACAGGTGCCATTATACAGGTAACGAGTGAAGGACAGAGGAGCCTCTTAAAGAAGAACTTACAGGTCTGTGAGAGACAGAAATGTTGCTTGTTTGTAGGTGACCAAATATTTATTTTCCACCATAATTTGCATATCAATTCATAAAAAATCCTACAATGTGATTTTCTGGATTTTTTTTCTCATTTTGTCTGTCATAGTTGAAGTGTACCTATGATGAAAATTACAGGCATCTCTCATCTTTTTAAGTGGGAGAACTTGCACAATTGGTGGCTGACTAAATGCTTTTTGCCCCACTGTAGATACAAAACTTGTAAAATATACACTACAAAATAAATCCAACTATCTCTCTCCTTCTCACAGGGAAATGATGTCACAGAGGAAGACTGCCCCTCACCTTCCCACGAGCAGGG
>NC_068444.1:14393771-14518771 GCF_023373465.1 Oncorhynchus keta | reverse complement strand
CGAACATGGACCAATCAGAGCTGAGACTGGGGCGAATGGGGAGAGAAATGGGTGTCAGTGTAAGGAAATAAGAAGTGAGCGAGGGATCCTGGACGAGAGGAAAAACAGAAGTCAGGGTAGATGGAGAGGGCAGGAAGTGGCAAACAGACAGGTCTACAGAGCTTTAAGTCAAAGCTGAGGCTCCGATGTATCTAGCCAAGATTTGTTTAGCATAAACATTTGCCCTTCAAATGTCTGTCTACTACTGTTGTTTCATCTCAAAGGGCTCAGTAAATAGATGCAGGAAGGGAATGAATGAGCCAGACTAAATCAGGCTGTAATTGGCGTCAGCAGTGGGATCCATCCATACCGAACACTGACAGCATGTCTTTTTCAGCAGTTAGAACAGGAGGCTTCCTTCTCATCATCCACCCTTCTTTCACTGTTGTGGTTGTCGTCTGTTGTTGTTTTTCTCAATAGCGGGTAGTTGTGCAATCTCTTCCTACTCTACCCACAGTAAAAAAAAACTCCTGTGTGCGTGTCTTTATGTTTGTGAGTGTGTCTGATTGTGGATATGTGTGTGTGTGTGTGATTGTGGATATGTGAGAGTGTGTGTGTGTGTGATTGTGGGTATGTGAGAGTGTGTGTGTGTTTGACCATGTTTTATTTGTTTGTGTGTGAGCTTTTGCGGTGTTCTATTTGTCCGTGTTCTGTTTGTCCGTGTGTGTGTGTGTGTGTGGGGGGGGGGTGAGAGCGCGTGTGGGTGTTCTATCCGGTTCATCCCAGAGCTCCAAGTTCATGTTCAGTGTCTGCCAGTTCCGAGCCGCTTTGCTAATCGTCTGCGACTCATCCCTCCCTCCATCCATCTCTCCCTCTCCTCTGCTTCTTCCTTGCTTGCTAGATGTGCCCCTCTGTTGTACTGACCAGAAGCAGGTTACAGTGAGGGAGGGGTGAAAGGCTTTGTTTCTCAAGAGAAAATCCCAGTACCAGGCAGTGTGTCAAGATCCAGGTGCTGCTTTTGACAAGAACAACAAGTATCCAAAACCATTGAAAAAACGTTGCTTTAACTTTATCTCTGTAAGCGCTCTAACATGGGCAATGTTTCTGCGGCCACCAACTCTCAAACTATTAGTCCCTGTTTTCTGACCTTTTTGTTACAAGGCTCAAGCCGCAGAGTGAACGCAAAGATTTAGACATCTGGCTACTTGAGAACAGTCCCTATTTTAATAATTACAGACGAAGCCTTAGCTCCTCCCATTCCACGTAACTCCCAACTTATTGACCTCTGACCCCAGTCCCTCGCTCTCCCTTGGTCGCCCTTGTACCCACCCGCCCCCTCACCCCTTCTCTTTGTGGTATTTGAATTATCTGTGCCGTAAATGTGTTCTATTCTCTGTTTCTCTCCTTTATCCATCATTTCATATTTTCCGTCTCCTCTTCGATGTCCCTCTCTCTCTCTCTTTCTCTCTCTCTCTCTCTGCTCCCTTTCGGATGGACAGATGCGGATTCGTGCCCTGTGCACATTGAGGAATAGGTATGGCTATAGCTGTGGCTAGCTGGTAGGTCAGAGGATATTCACTAAACTAAAACCATAGGCTCACGCTATTGACACTGTAGACTGCTCTACCTGTTAAATAACCACTATCTGGTAAATAATTACTACCTGGCTACCTGGGATATAAACACTACATGGCTACCTGGGATATAAACACGACATGGCTACCTGGGATATAAACACGACATGGCTACCTGGGATATAAACACGACATGGCTACCTGGGATATAAACACGACATGGCTACCTGGGATATAAACACGACATGGCTACCTGGGATATAAACACGACATGGCTACCTGGTAAATAACCCCCACCTGTTAAATAACCACTACCTATTAAATAAATACCTGGTAAATAACCACTACCTATTAAATAAACACATGGTACATAACCACCACTTATTAAATACATGTATGGTACATAACCACCACCCACTAAATACATACATGGTACATAACAGTGCATATCAAACAAATGCATGGTACATAACCAGTGTATATTAGATAAATACATGGTACATAACAACTACCTGGTACATAACCGCTACCTGGTAAATAACAGCTACCTGGTAAATAACCACTACCTGACTACCTGGTAAACAACTGCTACCTGGTGAATAACTGGTAAATAGCCACTACCTGGTAAATAACCGCTACCTGGTAAATAACCCCCACCTGGCTACCTGGTAAATAACTGCTACCTGGTATATAACTACTACCTGGTAAATAACTGCTACCTGGTAAATAGCCACTACCTGGTAAATAACTTGTACCTGGTAAATAGCCACTACCTGGTAAATAACCGCTACATGGTAAATAACCGCTACCTGTTAAATAACCACTACCTGCTAAATAACCACTACCTGGTAAATAACCACTACCTGGCTACCTGGTAAATAACTGCTACCTGGTATATAACTACTACCTGGTAAATAACTGCTACCTGCCACTACCTGGTAAACAACTGCTACCTGGTGAATAACTGGTAAATAGCCACTACCTGGTAAATAACCGCTACCTGGTAAATAACCGCTACCTGGTAAATAACCCCCACCTGGCTACCTGGTAAATAACCACTACCTGGTAAATAACCGCTACCTGGTAAATTACCACTGACTAACCACTACCTGGTAAATAACCACTACCTGGCTACCTGGTAAATAACTGCTACCTGGTATATAACTACTACCTGGTAAATAACTGCTACCTGGTAAATAGCCACTACCTGGTAATTAACTTGTACCTGGTAAATAGCCACTACCTGGTAAATAACCGCTACATGGTAAATAACCGCTACCTGGTAAATAACCACTACCTGGTAAATAACTGCTACATGGTAAATAACTGCTACCTGGTAAATAACCACTACCTGGTAAATAACCACTACATGGTAAATAACTGCTACATGGTAAATAACCACTACCTGGTAAATAACTGCTACATGGTAAATAACTGCTACATGGTAAATAACTGCTACATGGTAAATAACTACTACCTGGTAAATAACCACTACCTGGTAAATAACCACTACCTGGTAAATAACCGCTACCTGGTAAATAACTACTACCTGGTAAATAACCGCTACATGGTAAATAACCACTACATGGCTACCTGGTAAATAACCGCTACATGGTAAATAACCACTACCTGGTAAATAACTGCTACATGGTAAATAACTGCTACCTGGTAAATAACCACTAGCTGGTAAATAACCGCTACATGGTAAATAACCACTACATGGCTACCTGGTAAATAACCGCTACATGGTAAATAACCACTACCTGGTAAATAACTGCTACATGGTAAATAACTGCTACATGGTAAATAACTGCTACCTGGTAAATAACCGCTACCTGGTAAATAACCACTACCTGGTAAATAACCGCTACCTGGTAAATAACCGCTACCTGGTAAATAACCACTTGTTAAATAACCACTACCTGGTAAATAACCACTACCTGGTAAATAACCACTACCTGGTAAATAACTGCTACATGGTAAATAACCGCTACATGGCAAATAACCACTTGTTAAATAACCACTACCTGGTAAATAACCACTACCTGGTTACCTGGTAAATAACCACTACCTGGTTACCTGGTAAATAATCGCTACCTGCTAAATAACCGCTACATGGTAAATAACCGCTACATGGTAAATAACCACTACTTGGCTACCTGGTAAATAACCACTTGTTAAATAACCACTACCTGGTAAATAACCGCTACCTGGTAAATAACTGCTACCTGGTTACCTGGTAAATAACCACTACCTGGTAAATAACTGCTACCTGGTAAATAGCCACTACCTGGCAAATAACCACATCTTAAATAACCATTACGTGGCTACCTGGTAAATAACTGCTACCTGGTAAATAACTGCTACCTGGTAAATAACCACTACCTGGTAAATAACCGCTACCTGGTAAATAACCACTACCTGTCTACCTGGTAAATAACTGGTAAATAACCGCTACCTGGTAAATAACCGCTACCTGGTAAATAACCGCTACCTGGTAAATAACTACTACCTGGTAAATAACAGCTACCTGGTAAATAAATGCTACCTGGTAAATAACCACTACCTGGTAAATACCTGGTAAATAACCGCTACCTGGTAAATAACCGCTACCTGGTAAATAACCACTTGTTAAATAACCACTACCTGGTAAATAACCACTACCTGGTAAATAACTGCTACATGGTAAATAACCGCTACCTGGTAAATAACCACTACCTGTCTACCTGGTAAATAACTGGTAAATAACCGCTACCTGGTAATTAACCACTACCTGTTAAATAACCGCTACCTGGTAAATAACCGCTACCTGGTAAATAACCGCTACCTGGTAAATAACTACTACCTGGTAAATAACAGCTACCTGGTAAATAAATGCTACCTGGTAAATAACCACTACCTGGTAAATACCTGGTAAATAACCGCTACCTGGTAAATAACCACTACCTGGTAAATAACCACTTGTTAAATAACCACTACCTGGTAAATAACCACTACCTGGTAAATAACCACTACCTGGTAAATAACTGCTACATGGTAAATAACCGCTACATGGCAAATAACCACTTGTTAAATAACCACTACCTGGTAAATAACCACTACCTGGTTACCTGGTAAATAACCACTACCTGGTTACCTGGTAAATAATCGCTACCTGGTAAATAACCGCTACATGGTAAATAACTGCTACCTGGTAAATAACCACTACATGGCTACCTGGTAAATAACCACTTGTTAAATAACCACTTGTTAAATAACCACTACCTGGTAAATAACCTCTACCTGGTTACCTGGTAAATAACCACTACCTGGTAAATAACCGCTACCTGGTTACCTGGTAAATAACCACTACCTGGTAAATAACCACTACCTGGTAAATAACTGCTACCTGGTAAATAGCCACTACCTGGCAAATAACCACATCTTAAATAACCATTACGTGGCTACCTGGTAAATAACTGCTACCTGGTAAATAACTGCTACCTGGTAAATAACTGCTACCTGGTAAATAACTGCTACCTGGTAAATAACTGCTACCTGGTAAATAACTGCTACCTGGTAAATAACCACTACCTGGCTACCTGGTAAATAACTGGTAAATAACCGCTACCTGGTAAATAACCACTACCTGGCTACCTGGTAAATAACTGGTAAATAACCGCTACCTGGTAATTAACCACTACCTGTTAAATAACCGCTACCTGGTAAATAACCGCTACCTGGTAAATAACTACTACCTGGTAATTAACAGCTACCTGGTAAATAACCACTACCTGGTAAATGACCACTACCTGGTAAATACCTGGTAAATAACCGCTACCTGGTAAATAACCGCTACCTGGTAAATAACCACTTGTTAAATAACCACTACCTAGTAAATAACCACTTGTTAAATAACCACCACCTGGTAAATAACCGCTACCTGGTAAATAACTGCTACATGGTAAATAACCGCCACCTGGTAAATAACCACTACCTGGTAAATAACCACTTGTTAAATAACCACTACCTGGTAAATAACCACTACCTGGTAAATAACCGCTACCTGGTAAATAACCGCTACCTGGTAAATAACCACTACCTGGTAAATAACCACTACCTGGTAAATAACTGCTACCTGGTAAATAACCACTACCCGGTAAATAACCGCTACCTGGTAAATAACCACTTGTTTAATAACCACTTGTTTAATAACCACTTGTTTAATAACCGCTACCTGGTAAATAACCACTACCTGGTAAATACCTGGTAAATAACCGCTACCTGGTAAATAACCACTACCTGGTAAATAACCGCTACCTGGTAAATAACCACTTGTTAAATAACCACTACCTGGTAAATAACCACTACCTGGTAAATAACCGCTACCTGGTAAATAACCGCTACCTGGTAAATAACCACTACCTTGTAAATAACTGCTACATGGTAAATAACCACTTGTTTAATAACCACTTGTTTAATAACCACTTGTTAAATAACCACTTGTTAAATAACCACTTGTTAAATAACCACTACCTGGTAAATAGCCATAGTGTGATCTAGATCAGTGATGTCTTACCTTTCTCCTGGAGAGCCAAACGGTGTTTATATTAGTTTCAGCCCAGCACTCAATCATCCATCATTGACTAATCCTCAAGAAAACCTTGATTAGTTGAATCAGGTGCTTTAAGTGCTGGGCTGGTACAAAACCCTGCATATAGCTACCGTAACCCTCCTGTCTTTCAGGGACGAATCCCAACTTGAGAAACACATCTGGTAAAAGTGTTTTGTGCACATTTCTGAAGTTGGGATTAGGTCCCTTATTGAATGTGCATGTGGCTCAATAGGCCTGACTTTAACTCCCCATTGCAATGACCAGGTAGGTAGCCTAGCGGATAAGCGTGTTGGACCAGTAGCTGAAAGGTCGCTGGTTTGAATCCCTGAGCCAGCAAGGTGTAAATATCTGCAGTTAACCTTCAGCAAGGCAGTTAGCCCCCAGCAACAACTGCTCCCTGGTTGCCGATGACGTCATCCCACATCTCTCTGATTCAGAGGGGTTGGGTTAAATGCGGAGGACACATTTTGGTTGAATGCATGCGCAACTGACTAGGTATCTATCCCCTTTTACCACTTTCCCTCCAATTAGACTGGTCCGCCACAGACTTTAGACACTACCATTATCACCCACTAGATGGCGATATAATAGAACAGTCCTCAACATGTTGTTTTTCTTTTATATCCTTTGTTTTCTCTCTCTCTCAGGTCTGATGTATCTGGGAGGCTATAGGCCAGTGTTGGAGCCTCTCCCCCACCACGCCTCAACCAGTAATATCAACCTGGAGGAGCAGGGGGCGGAGACTAGGGATGGCCAGAGTCCCAAACAAACACCTCACACACCACGCCGCGGACCACTCATAGTGTAACACGCACACACCCGTACAATTCCGACCTCAGCGTCATAACAGCACAGACTGATATTTTAGCCATTTTACGCAACCTCATGATTACGCAGTAGACCTTCCTCCTCATCTAATCAACCAACGCCCATGTCCTGAGGCAGTGTCCTCACTGAACCGTCCTGCACCTCTCCTCACTGAACCGTCCTGCACCTCTCCTCACTCAACCGTCCTGCATATCTCCTCACCCAACCGTCCTGCACCTCTCCTCACTGAACCGTCCTGCATATCTCCTCACCCAACCGTCCTGCATCTCTCCTCACTCAACCGTCCTGCATCTCTCCTCACTCAACCGTCCTGCATCTCTCCTCACTCAACCGTCCTGCATCTCTCCTCACTCAACCGTCCTGCATCTCTCCTCACTCAACCGTCCTGCACCTCTCCTCACTCAACCGTCCTGCATCTCTCCTCACTCAACCGTCCTGCATCTCTCCTCACTCAACCGTCCTGCACCTCTCCTTGCTCCGGACAATAGATGAGAAGCATCTATCTCAGTTGCTAAATCTAAATCTAACAGGAAAATCTTGAAGAGGATTTAACCTATCCACAGTCCAAAAAGGAGACTGCTAGAGTTAGACCCTTCTCCCCCTCAATGTGTCATAATGGCTTTCTTGTGTTTCGTGTCATTGGTAGACCTTTGGGACTCCTCCCCTTGCCTCTACCAACCAACCAATCAGGGGTTAGTGTGATCTGCAATCTAATTAATATTCATGTATTTCTGTTTGACCTTCTAACGAGTGGTCGAACACTATAAAAACAACAGTTAGCTTCACTAGACGACCAAACTGGATTGTACTGGACTCACCAGCTCCAGTCCATGAACCAGTAGTCTCTGGCCCTGGTTTTGCATGCAGCTCTTTTATGTCTCCAATCAGTCCTACTGTACTCAACTGTGATCTATCCTGAATGGGACTTGCCTCGTTAGCTAAGAAACTGGACATGCTGGTGAAAGGAGGATTTGATCCAAAATGGCGGTGGTAGATAGATGCTGAACTGTAAAGAAGACAGAGTGGAGACCCTGAGAATGTACGATGCCGATGGAGGATGTGTAACAGTCAGAGGAGAATGTAACGTAATGATTTGTTTTGGGGTTATTAACTGTAGAAGAATGACCTCTGAACTTTGAATTACCACCTGTGTCCCTTGCACACCTTTCCTAACTGCACACACCAGATTATCTCAGTCTGACTCACTGGTGTAAAGAGCTTTACCACAAAGACACTAAAGCAATACAGAACCTGTACCTGTAAACAAGTAACACACATCACCCTACAAAAACACCTGTGCTGTTCGATAGACAAACCTGAACCTTCTCATTTTGTGAAAACCTTTAGTTAGTTTAATTTTCTATTATATTGTTTTTAGTGTATGCTCTACTGTTAATGTCGTCACATGTTCTGTGTTTTATTTGTTTAAACAAAAATGTGTTGCTCATTATGTGGATGACATGTGAAATTAATAATTGTATTTGAGAAGAAAAAAAAAATACATAAAAAAAACGGGATGATGACACCAACATGGAATGCACTTCTTGCTGTTACCCAGGCAACACACTTTGCAGTGCATGAGGCGATTGTAGAGTAAAGCATGGTAGTCTAGGTCAGTCTCCACCCCTGTAGAGTACCCACAGTGGTATGCTCCACAGATCCTCACACCCCTAAAGAGTACCCATAGTGGTACACCCCTCGGACCTTTCTGTTTTGTCACATTGTCTCCAAATGACACCCTATTCCCTGTATAGTGCACTACTTTGACCAGAACCCAATTCCCTGTATTGTGCACTACATTTGACCAGAGCCTTATTCCCTTTTAAGTGAAGGTAGCGAGCCATATGGGGCAATAGGGTGACATTTGAGATGCATAGATAGTCTATAAGATACACTACATATGCTCTCTTCCTTATCCTCAACTACAGGCTGGCTACAGCTGTTAGCTAGTGTTCACACCGTCAGCTCATACACCCCTACCTGTATCCCTCTCACCTACAGTATACTGGACCATGGGTCACTTTTGTAGAATGCTGATTGAAAATGTCAACTGCAAGAAAAAAAATAAAGTTTTTCGAACTAAAGTCCTTTACCATTTCTTGTTTACATCCAGTGAATGAGACAATTTATTTCGCCGTGGTTCTTTTTTTCGATTTAAAAGCTGCTTTCAAACACCAACCTCTACTGGACATCATACTTACAAATATAGATCGAATTATGTACAAAAAGTTTCAACTGACCGGTAGATTAGGAGGTGGCTTCTCAGAACATTTTGTATGATTCTGCACGTAAATCCGAAGACACTCCATTTAGTATGATAAATTACGAATTACAATTCGTATTATCTGTTACAAATTTGCAAAACGTACAATATGTTACGAATTCTAGCTAGGTTGCTAACGTTAGCTGGGTTATGGTTCAATTTAGGAGTTCGGTTAAGGGAAGGGTTAGCTAGTTGTAAAGTAGCTATAAAGTACTAATTAGCAAAAATGTTAAAGTTGTCCATGTTGAGATTTGAACCCTCAACCTTTTGGGTTGCAAGACGTTCACGTTATATGCCCACCATTCACCCTGACCAAACATTTTACATAACCCTACCAAACAAAACATAATATATTATTTTGAGTGCCGGATTTACTTTGACTATGTTACGTCTAGTTTATGACATCGGGCGTAGGGAACTATGAAACATTCAGGGAGGTGAGGGTATGAGGTTGAATCCCGTTGAAGGCACATTGTTTTATAATAAATCGAATTAAAACAACTGTACTGTTGTTCAAATCATTTGTTTCATTTAGTATAGTACAAGATTCTGTCTTAAGCATCCTAAATAATGCTATAGATTTCGTTTTGGAAAAATAGTAAAGTTGTAGGCGAAAATGGAAGCGTGATGTAAGATTTAAACCTGCTATTCCAACTGATTATAAACTATTAAAGCCAACGATTTACCGCTGCACCACAAAGTTTTAGTGAAAATAGTGGAGGGGGAAAAAAACGTCTTTCTGATATTCACACGCTGCTATATTGCTGATCAGATATCGCTGACGAATGTGCACTGTGAACAAATAACGAAGCTTTGAGTAACGAACCGCTTTTACTAATGAGTAATGAACCGTTTTCGGAACAATTCCGTGAAAGCATACAGAAAGCCACGGTTTCACATCACTACAAAGAAGTGGAGGCTTTCTCTTTGAGCACATTTTCCGTAGGTATGAAGAATTAGGATCTGAACAGACAGTTCAACGCTTCTGCTCTTTTCTATTACATTAACACTTGTCATTGCTCCTATACAGAACCTCTTACAGTAAGTAGCGAGTGAATACATTTTAGAATAGATCCACCAAAATGAATCGAACAAAACAACCCTGGCGTTGCGAGCACCATGCTCAACCAACTGAGCCACACAGGACCTCTAGGAAACACGTTATATGGTGTATACTTGGCATGTAGGTTTCTCACTTATGGGTGGCACAAATTGTGATATGGTCCCGCTTTAAATGACGTGCAGATTATAAAGGCATCATAATGCATTCATAAATGTGTTCGAAATAATCTATAACCGTATGTCATGCTTTATAAAGGGTTCATAAGTGTTGCCTAACTGTGTTACATAATCACCCATATCAAATGTGACATAACCCACTATGTCAAATATGACATAAACCTGTGCTTTATACAGGGTGTCATAAGCACCACTTAATAAAGGCCTTATAAATCATATTAAATTGAGGCTGCACAAACCATTTATAACCCTGTCGTGCATCTTGGTAGAACATTGTAATGCCAGGATATTGGGTTCAATTCCCGGGATCATCCATAAGTAAAAATCTATTCATGCATGACTGTAAGTCGCTTTGGATAAAAGTGTCTGCTAAATTTCAAATTTTAAATTTCACAAAAACATTTATAGGATGGCACAACTCTTTCCCTCTTAGGTGCATAGTCAATAGTGGACCTGACCTCAACTTCCCCCAAAGTGCTGTGTCGCAGGATAACACAGACTAAAGTGCAGTCATGCACAGGAAAACACATTGAGAGGTCCTTTTGAAATCAGTTTACATTTTTTGGGCCGGGGGTCTTTTCATTTATTTTTCTTCCAGGTTTTGGATTTCCCCCCAAAACTCTGATTTCCCCATTTTCTCACAATGATTTTTATGATAAAAACAACAAAATGAGATTTTCTGTGATTACAACAATGCTTAAAACACATCAGGGGAGGATTTTTTAGGTCTTGGAAAAATCTAAGAAACTTAGATTTTGAGTGTAGTTGCCCTTTAATTCATTGAGCGTTCCCTGCACTGTTGTGATGTAATTTGGCAGCCAATGGAATGGGTGGAGGAAGAGGCCAGCAACATTCTGCATTATTCAGAGCCCCATGAAATGACACCATATATACAATCTACAGATCCTACGGAGTATTTCCTACAATATTTTTTACTGCGGCACCCAGAATAGTTCTTGCTCTAAGCCAAACCCAAATGTAATGCAAATGTCTTTTAAATATGAACAAATATGAATCATTGTTAATGCTGAGACAATTATTTTTCATATACAGTGCATTCAGAAATGATTCAGACCCCTTAACCTTTTCCACTTTTTGTTATGTTACAGCCTTATTCTATTTCCTCATCAATCTACACACAATGCCCCCTATTGACAAAGTGAAAACAGGTTTTTAGACATTTTTCCAACTGTATTACAAATAAAAAACATAAATACCTTATTTACACAAGTATTTAGACCTTTTGCTATGAGACTCGAAAGTGAGCTCAGGTGCATCCTGTTTCCACAAGTTGATTGGAGTCCACCTCTGGTAAATTCAATTGATTGGACATGATTTGGAAAGGCACACACCTTTCTATATAAGGTACCACAGTTGATAGTGCCTGTCAGAGCAAAAACCAAGTCATGAGGTCGAAGGAATTGTCCCTAGAGCTCCGAGACAGGATTGTGTCGAGGCACAGATCTGGGGAAGGGAACCAAAACATGTCTGCAGAATTGAAAGTCCCCTAGAACACAGTGGCCTCAGAGAGTCAGGACACCCATTTAACATCCCATCCAAAAGACAGCACCCTACACAGGGCAATGTCCCCAATCACTGCCCTGGGATTTTATTTTTTAGACCAGAGGAAAGGGTGCCTCCTACACCACTTCCAGCATCATCTGGTCTCCCGTCCAGGGACTGACCAAGACCAACTCCGCTTAGCTTCAGAAGCAAGTCAGCAGTGGAATGTAGGGTGGTATGCTGTTGGCCAGAGAGGAGCTCCAGAGAAGAATGGTAGAAACTCCCCAAATACAGGTTTGACAAGCTTGTAGTGTCATACCCAAGAAAACTCAAGACTGTAATCGCTGTCAAAGGGGCTTCAACAAAGTACTCTGAGTAAAGGGTCTGAATACATATGTAAATATGATATTCATTTTTTTAAATATATTTTTGTATACATTTGCAAACATTTCTACAAACTTGTTTTTGCTTGTCATTAGTGAGTATTGTGTGTAAATTGATGAGGGGAAAAACTATTTAATACATTTTAGAATAAGGCTGTAATGTAACATATTTTTATCAGTAGCATAAATGCTAACAGTATGAGGTTCATACTGGTGTTTCCATGCATTTTTAGATAACAGCTGTTTCAGCATACACCTTCATACAAGTGCCCTCAATACACTATCAGTTTCAAGTGAATAGAGCGAAGAGAAGTCGAGGTATTAGGGTATTTTTGTTGTTTTTAAAAGTTGAGATTTTCTCTATATTTTGACATAGACATAGTAGAGGCTGACCCAATGAACATAGATGAATGATTGAGTTTATTTGCATGTAAAAAAAAAACAACAACACATATTTTAAAAACTTCACAGGGATAACAGAAAAAAATTCAGAGACTTATTTCTATTGTGGTCCCTAATGAGCATGGTACAACAACAACAACAAAAGCATACATGTAGAATTGACATAGAGCGAAGAGAAGTTGAGTTATTAGGGGTTGATTGAGAACGCAATATTTAATTAAAGGTTACATTTCAAAATGAATTGCCATTTGAATATGCAAACCTACACACGTATTGATAAAATATTCTATATATACATGGTGTATATTTTATGTACATGAGCAAACACACAAGTGCCTTTCAAAACACCCATTGACACGGCACGTGATGAAATTGATGAAAGAACACAAACATCGTTGAATTTATTTAACCACAAATGTAATTACGGGTGAATCTTAAAATATCTTCTCATAAACCGTCATTCTGATTGACTCGCAACTCAGAAAGGATGTTCATCATGTCAGTCTCTACTAAGTTTGAAAGCTAAGTGACACTTCAAAAGATGGAAGAGAAAATCGCAACTTTCTAAAAATAACCAGGCAAGTCAGTTAAGAACAAATTCTTATTTACAATGACGGTCTAGGAGCAGTGGGTTAACTGCCTTGTTCAGAGGCATAAAGACAGATTTTTACTTTGTCAGCTCGGATATTCGATCTAGAAATATTTCGGTTACTGGCCCAACGATCTAACCACAAGACTACCTGCTGCCCCAAGAGTATTTATGTTACCCAACATTGTTTCTTCTTAACTGGTTATAATAAACGGTACATACTTTTCGTGTCTTATAATGTGTTCATGTTTTTAAAAAATGCTATTGTTGACTACGCTGAACAGCAATAAAGAAAGAAACTGAAAGACCTTCCAGTGCGTGTGTGTGTGTGTGAGAGAGAGAGTATCTTGCCAGTTGCTCCTCCAAGCTGTAGGTGGCGATATGCTCTGAAATATCGCGTCATTGGCACAAATGTATCTTTCTATCAATGACGTGGACTTTCATTGTAAGAATTTACTGCAGCCTCGCTGCTTTACACACAATATATTTGTCTGCGATATAATTGCATGCTACGACTAGTTTGACAATTGTCTATGAAGTAGCCATTATTGTAGTATTTATTAGTAGGAATAGAAGGTCTGAGACGTTTGAAAACGGTGGTGATTTCTCAGTGAAACAGGTAAGTACTTTCACTAACGTTACTGTACCAAGAAAAGGTTACTTTGCTGCGCTGTCACCACGTTAGCTGCCAACGTAGAAACTGTCGCACGCTAGAAGAGAAACAAAGTGTAACGTTAGCTAGTCAGCTTAGTTACTAAGTAATTGCAATGACATTAAAATAAGGTTGGAACAACGTATCTTACAGTAGCTAGGTCCTATATGCTTCCTCAATTTGTTTAGTCTAGATAGGCTACAGATAGCAAACCATGGTAGTCAACATGTCAGTTAGCTTTTTTGTGTTTGATTGTGAAAACAGAAACTTTAATTTGTATTCTCCCCCAGCCCCCCACCCAAAACTCAGGATGAGTAAAAACAAGGTGTTGAATCTGAAGGACAAAGTCGATGGCAATGAGATGGATCTGAGCCTCTGTAACCTCACTGAAGTTCCTGTTAAAGAACTGGTAGGCCAACAACGACACCCTCACACCACATTACTTTTTATAACGCCATGTATTATAGGCAGTAGTCTTGTTGTCATACTGTTATGTGTGCGCTTTCAGGCTGCCTTCCCGAAAGTTACAGTCCTGGATCTGTCCTGCAACAACATCACCTCCCTGCCTGTGAGTAACCTTCAATGACCCCATCCCCAAAGCCAAACACTGGTCACCACAACAGTTCGGTCAGTTGTGTTAGTGCTGGACTGGAACTAAATCCTGCTCACAGTGTTGCTCTCCTCTGAAGACAAGTGGCGAATGTCTTTAAAGTAGATATTCTGGTAGCCAACCCAGCCAGATGGTCAGGGAGTTGTACTACAGTATATTAACAAGAGGTATATGGGTAGAGGAAGAGAGGGGTGTAAGAGTTAGCAGCACTAGTGTACCTTGAGTTTCCTCCGAGCGTTGAACTTGCACAGACATTCCACTTTCTCCTGTCTGTGGATCATAGAAGACACAGCGGAATGTTGCTGGAGGAGGGGAGAGAGATGAGTATTACAGACTGTACATAACTGTGTGTGTGTCCAGCTGGAGTTCTGCAGCCTGAGCCACCTGGTCAAGGTGGACCTCAGTAAGAACCAGCTGACTGTTCTACCTGATGATCTGGGTCGCCTTGGCAACCTGCAACACCTGGATCTGTACAACAACAAGCTGACCATTCTGCCGGTCAGCTTCTCACAGCTCAAGGTAGGTAATACACAACACTAGAACTGGGAATTGCTAGGGACCTCATGATACTAAACGGTGTCTAACCACTGAAGTCATTAACCAGACAATGATCTTCCCACTATTTAATTAGAAAACAAAGGAGTTGGCATGCTTCACCATTGGCACCCATGTAACGTCTTTTTTTTTACCAGAGAACATGTTCTCAATGACCTGGAAATGAGCCAATTGGAAGGATTAGGTGGCCACACCCCTACAATAAGTGCCATTAGATCTTTAGTGGCCATAGAATCAGGACACTCATTTAACATCCCATCTGAAAGACAGCACCCTACACAGGTCAATGTCCCCAATCACTGCCCTGGGCCATTGGGATGTTTTTAGACCAGAGGAAAGAGTGCCTCCTACTGGCCCTCCAACACCACTTCTAGCAGCATCTGGTCTCCCATCCAGGGACTGACCAGGACCAAACCTGCTTAGCTTCAAAGTCAAGCCAGCAGTGGGGTGCAGGGTGGTATGCTGCTGGCCAAGATCTGCTTGGGTATAGTAGTTAGTTCCCCTCCAAAGCTCTCCTGGAACAATAGTTCAAGCAGGCAAACTACAGCACAATATAAGGCCCATGTTCACTGGTGCCATTCTGCTGGAAATACATTTTACCTGGAACTAGAGTGAATTTATTCAGAGCAATTACGAGTCCCAGTGGTCTTAATGTGTGGGTGTATGGAAATACTGCTGACTTGGCAAAATGAGTTAGTGATGATACTTCTCATGTAATAGAGGAAACATAGACATTTCCCAAACATCAGCTTACAGACAGCTCAAATGTATTCACCCCCTGGGTCCCAAAAGTCCCAGTATTCTCCTGGCATTTTACTACTATTATAAATTAATATGGTCATCTGCTTAATTCTATAATATATAGCAATATTTACTGTTCATTTATTTTTGGTGGACACAGATATTAATCTGAAAAATGTGTAAAGCTCTGTGAATGAGCTAGGAATAAACTTTGAAAATTATATTGTTAGACAATTAATTACAAACAGTTTTAAAAACATTAAATCATATGTGCTTTTCATCACCAAGACTACACGGTAAACTCTACAATTAGCCAGTTATCTTTGAGCTGGGTAATATTGGTGAACTCGACACGACCACAGTGGCATATGGATGGAGGTTGAAGACAGAAAACACTTTACACAGTCTCAACAGTCTTATTTTTCCCCTTTGTCTGCGTTTGTGTCCGCAGAACCTGAAGTGGCTGGATCTGAAGGACAACCCTCTGGAAATCAACCTGGCCAAGGCTGCAGGAGACTGTCTGGACGAGAAACAGTGTAAACAATGTGCTGCCAAGGTAAGACTGGGATGGAGAGAGAGATGGGAAGGTAGGCAGAGGAAAGATGAGGAGATTGAGCAACTCTTGGAGGACAATGGAAGTTGATAATAAAGTTTATTCATAAGAGATTACATTTTTATTTAACTAGGAAAGTCAGTTAAGAACAAATTCTTATTTACAATGACAGCCTACCCCGGCCAAACCCTAATGACGCTGAGCCAATTGTGCACTGCTCTATGGGGCTCCCAATCATGGCCAGTTGTGTTACAGCCTGGAATTGAACCAGGGTCTGTAGTAATGCCTTTAGCCCTGAGATGCAGTGCCTTAGACCGCTGCGCCACTCAGGAGGACAGGGAGAGGAAGGAGACGTTGAGATGGACTAGAGGTTTGTTGGGTTCTAGCATGGTGCAGTGTAATTTCAACTTCAATGTGATTGTAGGTTCTCCAGCACATGAGGATCCTTCAGGAAGAGGTAGACAAAGAGAGGGAGCGGCGCCTCCTAAAGGACAAAGGTAGGTACTACGATACCGTTGCCAGCGGTCAGTCATTGGGCTCCGCCTGAGTCTGCTTCCAACATGGCGCCCTTTTCCCTCTGTAGTGCAGTACTTTTGACCAAAGCATAGGGCTCTAATCAAAAGTAGTGCACTATATGGGGGAAAAGGGTGCCACTTTTCCCCATATAGCCTAGGATTGCTAGAAGCTATCAAATAAAATGCTATTGGTCGCATACACATTTAGCAGATGTTATTGCAGGTGTAGCGAAATGCTTGTGTTCTTAGCTCCAACAGTGCAGTAATATCTAACAATACACACATCTAAAAGTAAAAGAATGGAATTAAGAAATATTAGGATGAGCTGTGTGTGTGTGTGTGTGTGTGTGTGTGTGTGTGTGTGTGTGTGTGTGTGTGTGTGTGTGTGTGTGTGTGGTAGGCTGTATAGACATTATGGACAGTATGTGGATATAATATGTAGTATATCTGAAGAATACGTGGATAGAATAGTAAATGTACAGTAATAGTTGAATAGGATGGTATTGACTAGAATACAGTCTATACATTTTGAACAGTATGTTAACATGATTTAAGTGACCGGTGTTCCATTGTTAAAGTGTTCCATGTCTATGTACATAGGGCAACAGCCTCTAAGGTGCAGGGTTGAGTAACCGGGTGGTAGCTGGCTAGTGACAGTGACTTAAGTTCAGGGCAGAGTACTGGATGGAGGCTGGCTAGCGATGGCTATTTAACAGTCTGATGGCCTTGAGATAGAAGCTGTTTTTCAGTCTGTTTTTCAGTCTGTTGGTCCCAACTTTGATGCACCTGTACTGCCTCGCCTGATAGCGGGATGAACAGACAGTGGCTTGGCTGGCTGATGATCTTTTTGGCCTTCCTGTGACCTTGGGTGCTGTGTAGCGTTGCACATTTTGGGGAATATTCAGCGATTGAAACTTTCTGTG
Source organism: Oncorhynchus keta (assembly GCF_023373465.1). Classification (NCBI taxonomy): domain Eukaryota; kingdom Metazoa; phylum Chordata; class Actinopteri; order Salmoniformes; family Salmonidae; genus Oncorhynchus; species Oncorhynchus keta. Next base: position 14,500,868 of record NC_068444.1, on the reverse strand, counting down.
GGAATTAGCGGAAATATATGAACATTAATATTAAAACTATTTAAATGTAGATGTTTTTTGCATAGGATATATTTACCATATCATATGGAGACAGAAACATAAACCTTTTACCTTATCATAAGTAGACACTGCAAATGAGTAGATCCTTCCAATAGAAAAAAAACTTTTTTTTTTAGTTACGAATTGAACTTTAATTAAATGAGTTGACTCTTCACATGGGATGATTTCACTGACCAAAAGAAAGGAAATATTAAATGATCCCCAATGATCCATCACATCTCCCCAAAAAACGTTTTCAACAAACATAGCTTGATGACCCTTCCTGTACCTAACCATTTCCTTGGCTCTCTTGTAGAATGTATCCATTGTTTTCAGTGCCATGATGTGAGGGTAGGACTCCTCCACTTTAGACCAAGCAGCCATCATGTTCACAGCATTGTCTGTCACCAGTGCAAATACCTTCTGTGGTCCAAGGTCATTGATGACTGCCTTCAGCTCATCTGCAATGAATTGACTGGTGTGTATGTTGTCCCGTGTGTCTGTGCTCTTGTAGAATACTGGTTAAGGAATGGAGATGTAGTTAATTATTCCTAGCCCACAAACATTCGACCACCCATCAGAGATGATTGCAATACAGTCTGCTTTCTCTATGATTTGCTTGACCTTCACTTGAACTCTGTTGACCTCTGCATCCAGCAAATGAGTAGATAGAGCATGTCTGGTATGAGGGGTGTATGCTGGGCGAAGAACATTCAGAAATCTCGTCCAATGCACATTGCCTGTGAGCATCAGAGGTGAACCAGTTGCATACACAACTCAAGCAAGACATTCATCAGCATTTCTCTGACTATGTTCCTCCATTGAGTAAAAAACTTCTGATTCTAGGAGGACCATAAGCTGTTGCTATCGATAAGGCGTCTGCTTCATAATTTTCACCTCAAATAGAAGCAGAGGGACTTTAGTCAGAGGTTGCTTGTTGTGAGTGTGGAGGGAACTTGGCCAGATGATTCTGTATCTTTGTTGCATTCTTCACAAATTATTTGACACAGTATTTGCAAATGTACACAGCTTTTCCTTCTACATTAGCTGCAGTGAAATGTCCCCACACATCAGATAGTGCCCGTGGCATTTTTCTGTTGCGCCTTTTTCACCACACTGCGGGTGGACCATTTCAAATAGTCAGTAATTGGTACGCAGAGGAACTTGAAGCTTTTTACCTTCTCCACTGCGGCCCTGTCGATGTGGATAGGGGCTAGCTCGCTCTGCTGTCTCCTGAAGTTCCACAATCTGTTCTTTCGTTTTGTGGACGTTGAGGGAGAGGTTGTTTTCCTGGCACCACTCTGCCAGGGCCCTCACCTCCTCCCTGTAGGCTGTCCTGTGGTAATCAGACCTACTACTGTTGTGTGGTCTGCAGACTTGATGATTTGAGTTGGAGGCGTGCGTGGCTACGCAGTCATGGGTGAACAGGGAGTACAGGAGGGGGCTGAGCATGCACCCATGTGGGGCCCCTGTGTTGAGGACCATGGTGGTACAGGTGTTGTTTCCTACCTTCAGCACCTGAGGGCGGCCTGTCAGGAAGTTCAGGACCCAGTTGCACAAGGCGGGGTCAGACCCAGGGCCCCGAGCTTAATCATAAGCTTGGAGGGTACTATGGTGTTGAAGGCTGAGTTATAGTCAATGATTAGCATTCTTGCAGTGCTATGGCATCATCCGTGGCTCTATCGGGGCGGTCTAGGGCAGGTATTCCCAAACTAGCCTCGTGAAACGCAATTGCCATCGGCAGTACGCCAAATACAAATGTGATTCACGTTCTTCACATTTTCAAACAGTAAATTTATATTTTCCAAGGGGGCTATGCATTTGGGTGAGATTTTTTTCTCTCCTGAGTAGCCTCGTTTCACTGCCAAAAATAAAATTCAACCATCTAGTGTTCAGCAAAATAACAAAACAATGTCAAATACAGGTAGCCTAGTCAAATAATTAACATCCAATCACATTAACCGTTACTATCTCGCGGGGAAACCTTTACTCTTGCACAGACATTTAGAAACGAAACATAACTATTTGGAAAATAAGCCACAGGAGTTTTTGGAGTGAGAATAAAGACTTTTGAGTAGTAAGACGTGTAAAAGCAACAGATACCATTAATAAGAAGGGACTAGAAGCCTCTTATATGGTGAGTTACCGAGTGGCTAGAACAGGCAAGCCTCATACTATTGTGGAGGACTTAATTCTTCCTGCTGCTGCGGATATGGCTGGGACAATGCTGGGGTTTAAAGCCCCAAAAAACTATACAATGTCTTCATCAAGCAACACTGGCACAGCTCCTGGGGGGTCAATTAGGAAAGACATTTTCTTCTGCAAATGACTGGAAACCAGGACAACATGAGAGGATATTTAAGTACTGGACAGCTTTGTGACATCAAATGGACTTTGGTGGTCAAGATGTGTTGGTATCTGTACTGATGGAGCAAAAGCCATGACAGGGAGACATAGTGGAATGGTAATGCTCGTGCAAGCAGTTGCTCCCGGTGCCACTTGGGTACACTGCAGCATCCACCAAGAGGCTCTGCTGCCAGGGGAATACCTGACAGCTTGAAAGTCGTTTTGGACACTACAGTGAAAATGGTTAACTATGTTAATTAAAGGCCACTGAACTCTCGTGTATTTTCTGCATTATGCAATGATATGGGCCATGTAATGCTTTTACAACATACAGAAGTGCGCTGGTTATCAAGGGACAAAGTATTGACACGCTTTTTTGAATTGAGAGAAATGCTTAAAGTTTACTTTACTGACCATCATTTTCACTTGTCTGACCACTTGCATGATGATGAGTTTCTCACATGACTGGCCTACCTGAATGATCTGAATCTAGGATTACAGGGACTCTCTGCAACTATATTCAATGTGCGGGACAAAATTGAGGCTATGATTAAGAAGTTGGAGCTCTTCTCTGTCTGCATTAACAAGGGCAACACACAGGGCTTTCCATCATTTTTTTGTGTGCAAATGAACTCAAGCTTACAGACAATGTCAAACGGGATATAGCGACGCACCTGAGTGAGCTGGGTGCGCAATTACGCAGGTACTTTCCCGAAACGAATGACACAAACAACTGGATTCGTTATCCCTTTCATGCCCTGCCTCCAGTCCACTTACTGATATCTGAACAAGAGAGACTCATCGAAATTGCAACAAGCGGTTCTGTGAAAATTGAATTTAATCAGAAGCCACTGCCAGATTTCTGGACAGGGCTGCGCTCAGAGTTTCTTGCCTTGGCAAATCACGCTGTTAAGACACTGATGCCCTTTGCAACCATGTGCCTATGTGAGAGTAGATTCTTGGCCCTCAGTAGCATGAAAACTAAATACAGGCACAGACTGTGTGTGGAAAATGATTTAAGACTGAGACTCTCTCCAATACAACACAACATTGCACCCTTCTCATTAACCTGTGGTGAGTTATTCACAATTGTTGATGAACAAATAAGGTTTTATATGTAAGATGGCTAACTAAAGAGCTAAATGATTGATTATTCTATTATTATTTGTGCCCTGGTCCTATAAGAGCTCTTTGTCACTTCCCTCGAGCTGGGTTGTGACAAACTATCACTCATTCTTATATTTAATATATGTATTGTATAATGTGTGTGTGGCAGGCTTACAATGTTGGCAAAAAACAACATTTGAGAGTGCGCTGACCCTGGTGCTAGAGGGGATATGGAATGTTTGAAGGGGTACGGGACTATAAAACGTTTGGGAACCACTGGTCTAGGGTGTCAAGTAAGGTGATATGATCCTTAACTAGCTTCTCAAAGCGCTTCATGATGACAGAAGTGAGTGCTACCGGTCGATAGTCATTTCATTCAGTTACCTTTGCGTTCTTGGGTACAGGAACAATAGTGGACATCTTGAAACAAGTGGGGAAGGCAGACTGGGATAGGGAGAGATTGAATATGTCCGTAAACACTCCAGCCAGCTGGTCTGTGGATGCTCTGAGGACGCGTCTAGGGATGCTGTCTGGGCCGGGAGTCTTGCGGGGGTTATCACGTGGTTAATATGTCTTACGTTGGCCACGGAGAAGGAGAGCCCACAGACCTCGGGAGTGTCCAGCGTTGGTGGCACTGTATTATCCTCAAAGCGGGCGGAGAAGGTGTTTAGCTTGTCCAAGGGCAAGACGTCGGTGTCCGTGGCGTTGCTGGTATTCCATCTGTAATCCGTGATTGTCTGGAGTCCCTGCTGCATACGTCTCACTATGGATTCACTCGTGATATTTCATACTGTTTTAACATGGTTAACTCAGAGCAGCTGATAGTCAGTAATATCTAGCTTGCCATGATTATAGCTAGGAATTTGATTAAATTCAATAAATATTATTATTCCCCACTGGGCAATCATTGAATGAGACAACAAACATGTTAATGGAAGCCGCAGGAGAGTGTACAAAACATTAAGAACACAGAGTGAACATATCAAAACTTTATGTACATCTTTTTTCTTCCATGGCATTAGAACTGGAAAAGAAGAAAGAGACGAAACAGAGAGAGAGGGAGGCGAAAGAGAGGGAGGCTCGTAAACGAGAGAAGGCAGAGGGGAAGGAGAGGAAGAGGAAGGAGTACAACGCTCACGTGGCTGCCTTAGCTGTCCAGGAACAGAAGAATAAGAGAAAGGAGGAGAAGAAAAAGCGGAATGGACAGATGGCAGCAGGTATGTAATGGGCGCGTTCCAGGTTGTCTTTAATGCAGTTGTGCAGTGCACGTGTTGACTATACAGCGAACATCACTTACTCACTTCTCTCTCTCCAGATAAGAAAGCAGCAGCTGAATCCACCCCCAAAGCCCAAAGACGTTCTCTCATTGGCCTGCTTTTCAAGCTCCTCCTCCTGGTGCTGCTGGGATTGGCTGGAGTTGTCGGGGTATGTCATCTGACCGGGCTAAAGGTGGAAGCGGTGTGCGCGCCAATCAACATTGCTGTGGATGACGGCCTATCCTGGATCCGGGAACAGGAAGTAGATGTGAGGGTCAGAGAGCTGGTACAGGAAGTTGATATCAGAGCCAGAGAGCTGCTGCAGAAACTAACCTCTCTGGCGCCGCATTTCCTCGAACCGCTCGGCGTCGCACCCACGGCAACGGAACCTGTGGAAACGTTAGAAAACTGAGTAAGGAAGGAAGGTAGGACTGACGAGAAAAAAAGAAAGATAGACGACCAGCTTAAATTCCTATGGAATTGTCCTTTCGTCGCTCCTGGTTTCCTCTGTTTTGTATGCTCTCTTTTTAACTAGTGGCTGTCTGCGTCACAAGTTACTCACACCCTAGTCTCACACCCTAGTTCCCTAAAGTGTGGGACTCTATTGCAAAGTAGTGCACTATTAAAAAGGGAATAGGGTGTGATTGGAGACTTTCCCTGTGACTCATGTGCACACTCCCAAGTCAACCCCCAGCCCCTACTACCCCCTAGGCACGGTAGATCTGAAAGGTCTGGATAAGTATATTCAATGCAAACTTGCCCATCACAGGGCAAGGTCAAGATACAATATATATACACCACCTGTCCATTCCTTTCATATCTACACAGGTGCACAGGACGTAAAGGGTAGGGGTTGATTTGGGATTGGGCAATAGTAACAGACTCCTTCTGTGCTGCGTCAAAGTCTTAAGAGTCCAACTGAGCCTCCCGAGTGGCGCAGCGGTCTACGGCACTGCAGTGCTAGAGGCATCACTACAGATCTGTCTGAGATCCCTGGCTGCGACCGGGAGAACCATAAGGCGGCGCACAATTGGCCCAGCGTCGTCCGGGTTAGGGGAGGGTTTGGCCGGATGGGATGCCCTTGTCCCATTGCGCTCTAGCGATTCCTCGGTCGTCAGTTGCACAGTGTTTTTTCCAACACATTGGTGCGGTTAGCTTCTGGGTTAAGCGGGCAGTATGTCAAGAAGCAGTGCGGCTTGGCAGGGTCATGTTTCGGAGGACGCATGGCTGTCCACCTTAGCCTCTCCCGAGTCCGTATGCGAGTTGCAGCGATGGGACAAAACTTTAACAACCAATTGGATATCACGAAATTGGGAGGCAAAAGGGGTAAAATATTATTCTTTATTTTTAATTTTTAAATAGAGTCCAACTGCCAATCGGAGCCAGGTATTGGCCAGAATTTGAGCCAATCAGATCATAATATAAATGGTATCTGTGGTTGGTTGGGGCAGTCTGAGCATGTGCAGTGAGGCTGTAAATATGGAGGAATCCTGTGTCTTCCATCCATTTTGTAATGCTACATCTGTGCTCAAGGACTGTCAACATCAATAAATGCCTTTAAGCTGGAGGATTGTCTCTGTAGTTTTTGCAGAGATGTGTACGTGAGAATGGAGCATTGTGGCATGCCTCAGTTTATTGAATCAATGGAAAACCTTCTTCTATAGCAGCCACGGGCCAGGGCAACCTTCTTTCAATCAAAACGCACCATTCCAGGTATCCGACTGTACCCAGAATGCCTTGCTCCGACACAGGAGGAGAGGGAGGAAGTTGCCCCTGAACACTGATCTAAGGTCTGTTTTCCGTTAAGGTTAGGACTGGGATGGGGAAGCTGGTTTTCTTCCAGGTGGACAGGAAATGCACCTGGACCCCCCCCTCCTCGGGGAAGGATATTGGACCAGGTGTCACAGAAGTCTCCTACGACATACTCCATACAAGTGGACATGGGAGTGAACAAGTGCATACAGGTATGTTAATCATGGTTAAACAGGTTCCCCAAGTCCTTTCGTGGCTCAAGTAAGTCGGATCCAGAATGGCCCATAGTTGAGTTGGTTTCAAAGACTCAAAACTTGCTCCTATAGTATTTGCAAAAATAATCCCTTCCACTATATTTTCAAATGACTGTAAATTATTTTGTGAAGATGTTATCTATCAGCTGCTAATGATGTCAACCCACCTCCTCAACCCGAGAAACTGCGAGGGCAGTGCCTCACCTCCATATTTCATCCTCTTTTTCCCCCGCCCCCTTTCCTGCTGCTTGTTTCTTTTGGCTCTGGGGCTTCTGGGATCTAAAATCAAAACGAGCTGTTATTTTTTTGCAAAATGGTGGACTTTTATGGGACACGGCTTGATGTTTCTACAAGAGATAGCTAAAAGTCCCCTTTCCCACCTCTTCCACCTAAACACTATTCCTCCCTTACACTTACTTGAAATGGTAACACTTTAATTAATGCGTTATAAACTATTATAAATACCCCCATAAGGGGGCTGTTGCATAGTCCCTACATAGTGCACTACTTTTGACCAGAGTCCTATATAGTGCAGTACGCTATGGGCCCTGGTCAAAAGTAGTGCACTATATAAGGTGCCATTTGGGATGCAGACCAAATCTTCATCTCCAGGCCCCTCACCTGAAGTACTTATCCAAGTCTATGACCACCAGGGTTAGGGAGCCTGCAAACCCAAGGTCCAGGAGGTCAAAGAGGGGCTACAGTCTGCACCTCTACCCCCCCCCCTGCAACTGGATACCATAAAGGGAGTGAGGGCAGCATCTGGTGTATTTCCTAATAGTTGGAAATGTTTCCTGGATTATCTTCTGTTTGCTGTATTTTAATAATGAATTGTTACGAGACAAGGTACTTTTCTTTGAATACTTTGATGTCCTTTAAATGATAGTTGAGACATCTCTTAGGGATAGCCCAGAATGTAGCGGGTCCCTGTATTAACACTGGTGTGATACATTCATTGCAATTAAATGGCTTTATCTTGTTCTATTTACCATACTATATGGTTAGGATACCTTTCTGTCAGAGACAGAATGGCCATCTGTTAAATGACTATAAAGCCATTGTCTGTTGAAGTGTCAACATTTGGAATGAATGCAATGATGCCAAGGAAAATGTATATGTGAGTTTGTGTGTATCCAATCATGACCTTGAACTGCCAACGTCACTACCTACTGTATAACCAGAGTGTAGAATTCCATTTAACACATTTGTAGAAAAATGATATGACCAGTTGTATTCCTAAATATACTCAACTAGCAGAAACCCACCTTGACAAGAAGTAAAACAAACAAAAAAGCCTTGATCAAATCTTTAGACTTAATCCATTCACATTAAATTCGCACAGAAAAAATGTATTTGGTTGCAAATGCAACTGGGGCGTGTAAATAATTGCTAGGCTACTAATTTTAAATTCACAGCTGACTACTTTGTGTGACCATAAAAATATAGTTGTGACCGGGTACAGCAAACTCATTTGGTTGCCAAGGTGAATGGCTTTGCCTTATGTCATGTAAAACATCTTCCCAGCTTCCGAATCATGTTCAGATTGTGAAGTCGTGTTGTAAAATTTCTCACAGTGTGAAAATGTTCACAGTTCAATAATTGCACATACATCTCTACGTGGATGGCTGAGCTTGTGTGGAAAATAACATACATCTCTACGTGGATGGCTGAGCTTGTGTGGAAAATAACATCTTTGAACAATGTCAAATAACTAGAAACAGTGATTTGTGAAACAGATGTGAAACAATTTAAACTTTGGCTAAAACCTAGCTTTTATATTAGGTTTATTTTGCTATACAAACAATTTATCGAGTTAATTTTCCCACCGATAAAAAGAAAGATCTGGTTTTACACTAAACCACCCGTGGGCAGGATTTTAAAGCATATTGGTGTGCATAAATCCAATGGCACACAACAGTTTGCGTGTGTGTGAATAAACCTATGGCCATTAACTGCTGTGCTCACATTGCTCATCAACGTACACATTCCAGCTCGTCAGCAGAAACACGAAGTGGTATCAAACCATAGCAACGCCCTGCACAGATATTGTAGCTGTGGATCAGGTTGATGAAGTCATCAACAGGCACTGGCATCACTGTGTGGGACTCAGATACACACACATGGTAGAAATGTGAAACTACTCAAATATGGTGGAAACTCCTCTGTGTAGCCTCTCTTACACCCACCTGGATCCACAGCCACGGCCTCTCTTCCACCCACCTGGATCCACAGCCACGGCCTCTCTTCCACTCACCTGGATCCACAGCCACGGCCTCTCTTACACCACCTGGATCCACAGCCACGGCCTCTCTTCCACCAACCTGGATCCACAGCCACGGCCTCTCTTCCACTCACCTGGATCCACAGCCACGGCCTCTCTTCCACCAACCTGGATCCACAGCCACGGCCTCTCTTCCACTCACCTGGATCCACAGCTACCACTATGTGTTTGATACACTCCTCTGGTCCACAGCCACGGCTCTTCCACCAGCCTCCAGCCAGGGCCTCTCTTCCACCTTCTGCCACTCCTGCTCTTACAGCCTCCACAGCCCTCCTTTTCCCCCCTATCACTCCAGGGCCTCCTTCCACTCTCATGCCTGGATCTTCTCAGCAGTCCTCTTCCAGGGCTCACCTGGATCCACAGGGAGCTGGCCTCTCTTCCACCAACCTGGAGACAGGGCTTTCTTCCATACCTGAGGGACAGATGGCTCTGATTTCCACTCACCTCATCCCAGTCTGGTCCTTCACCTCCACCTCTTCCACCAACCTGGAACCTCCAGGTTTGGACTCTGCGTGACCATTCGGTGCCAACAGGCCTAAACCACTAGGGGGGTCAGGGGAAGAGGGATGGTTGTCCTGTCCATTCCTGAGAGTGGAGTATGTACTCCACACCCTACTATCTTTGCTTGAGTCTCCGCTTCCTCATCATCACTTACTGATCATAACATCAGCCACCCCATCCCCGCACCCAAACCCCCTATTGCCCACAGCCTCCCTACCACTCCCTCTGAGGCGGAGACAGGGGAGGAGGAGATTGGGATCTCTATATTGTAGCTGTCCTTGACCACCAGGTTTGTTTGGTCTATGTGGTTCTGGGAGGATGGCTGATTTCCTACGGCCGGTCATCCCAGGAAGTCATCCACCTTCCACAGGGAGACTCTCGTGACCAGGACACTGGTGGACCACTAGGGGGTAGGGGAAGATGGTGGCTCTGGTTTCAGACAGATGATGGACAAAGCAGGTTAAAATCAGAAGGATCTTTGTTATATTGCTGATCGGTCAGCCACCATTGGACATACATATTTAATTTGCAATCTATTATGTTCTACTTTGAGACGGCAGGGGAGGAAAGGCATATAGCTATACAAAATAGGTTTTTTTGGTCTATGTGGTTCTGGCCATATTACGGCCGGGCTGCAGGAAACATCTACGGGGAGTTCATCTGACACTGGTGGAGTCACTGTAGCTGCCCATGGTGGCTCTGGTTTCAGACAGATGATGGACAAAGCAGGTTAAAATCAGAAGGATGGTGTTATATACAAGTGGGATGCACTGGCCTACAACAGTAGGCCTGATTACAATGACGAGACCGCCTACAGGGTGAGGGCCCTGGGAGAGAGGTGCCAGAAAAATAACCTCTCACTCAATGTCAACAAAACAAAGTAGGTGATCGTGGACTTCAGGAAACAGCAGAGGCTGCACGCCACTATCCACATTGATGGGACCGCAGTGAAGGAGGTGGAAAGCTTCAAGTTCCTCGGTGTACACATCACTGACTATCTGAAATTGTCCACCCACACAGACAGTGTGGTGAAGAAGGCGCAACAGCGCCTCTTCAACCTCAGGATGCACATTTGAGAGCATCCTGTCGGGCTGTATCACCGCCTAGTACGGCAACTGCAGCGCCCGCAACCGCAGGGCTCTCCAGAGGGTGGTGCGGTCTGCCAAACGTATCACTGGGGGCAAACTACCTGCCCTCCAGGACACCTACACCACTCGATGTCACAGGAAGGCCAAAAAGATAATCAAGGACATCAACCACTTGAGCTACGGCCTGTTCACGCCGCTATCATCCAGAAGGGGAGGTCAGTACAGGTGCATCAAATCAGGGTCCGAGAGACTGAAAAACAGCTTTTATCTCAAGGCCATCAGACTTAAATAGCCATCACTAGCTGGCTTCCACCCAGTTACGCAACCCTGCACGTTAGAGGCTGCTGCCCTATATACATAGACTTGGAATCACTGGCCACTTTAATAATGGAACACTAGTCACTTTGAATATGTTGACATACTGCTTTACTCATCTCATATGTATATACTGTATTCTACTGTATTTTTGTCAATGCCACTCTGACATTGCTCGATCTAATATTTATACATTTCTTAATTCCATTATTTTACTTTTAGATGTGTGTGTGTGTGTGTGTGTATTGTTGTGAATTGTTAGAACTACTGCACTGTTGGAGCTAGGAACACAAATATTTCGCTACACCTGCAATAACATCTGCTAAATACGTGTATGTGACCAATAAAATGTGATTTGAGGGCTACATGCCGAGGGGTTTATGTTGATTGTACGGAGATTGTGACAGCCGGTTAAATGGTGTGCCTTGACAAGGCAAGAACAAGATATAAGGAGAAGTGCTGTGTTATCATAAGGAGGCTTATACTTGGAATACGGAGGAGGAATGGGGGAAGAAAGAGAGGCAGGGGAGGTCTAAAAGAGAGAGGGAGGGAGGAAAAGGGTGCGCTTGAGTCAGTTAAAAATGGCAGAAAAAAAGGGAGATGGTTTGTTAAAGAAGAATGGTAGAAAGTGTAAGCAGAGTGAATTGAAGATTTGAGGAGAAATGGAAGTGAATGAGGGCAAAGTATCGGAGGTGGTAGGTGTGGTGAAGTTCTCAGAGCCAGAAGCTTGCACCGAGGATCAAGATAAAGATGTTTTTGAAAAAAGTGGAGATGTGAATTGTTTTGCTCTCAAGAAAAGGGTGCCATTGAAAGGAGTGATTACTGGGGTAGGGGTAAATGTGAAAGTTGACCAACTGAAGGGGCGGATTCCTGGTATTTGATGCTCAACGTTTTGTGTGACACAGACAGAGTGGCGTGAGTGGTGAAACTGAAGAGTCATTGTGAGTGGTGAAACTGAAGAGTCATTGTGAGTGATGAAACTGAAGAGTCATTGTGAGTGATGAAACTGAAGAGTCATTGTGAGTGGTGAAACTGAAGAGTCATTGTGAGTGGTGAAACTGAAGAGTCATTGTGAGTGGTGAAACTGAAGAGTCATTGTGAGTGGTGAAACTGAAGAGTCATTGTGAGTGGTGAAACTGAAGAGTCATTGTGAGTGGTGAAACTGAAGAGTCATTGTGAGTGGTGAAACTGAAGAGTCATTGTGAGTGGTGAAACTGAAGAGTCATTGTGAGTGGTGAAACTGAAGAGTCATTGTGAGTGGTGAAACTGAAGAGTCATTGTGAGTGGTGAAACTGAAGAGTCATTGAAATTGAAGAGAGTGATGTGAAGAGGTGTGAGTGGTGAAAGAGTCATTGTGAGTGGTGAAACTGAAGTCATTGTGAGTGGTGAAACTGAAGAGGTGGTGAAACTGAAGAGTCATTGTGAGTGGTGAAGAGTCATTGTGAGTGGTGAAACTGAAGAGTCATTGTGAGTGGCGAAACTGAAGAGTCATTGTGAGTGGTGAAGAGTCATTGTGAGTGGTGAAACTGAAGTCATTGTGAGTGGTGAAACTGAAGAGTCATTGTCTGTTCTTTTTTGAGTTTTGATGAGTCTTTGCCCGACAAAGTGTTGTTAGGATGTATAAGTTATGCTGTATGAGATTTTGTGCCAAATACATTACGTTGTTACGGGTGTCAAGCTCATTGGTATGTGGCAGTAGTGTGTAGGAGAGAGGTTCCTAGGTGTGAGAAGTGTGCAGAAGGGCATGAGACAAAGGAATGTGAAGCCTTGGGGAAAGTAGTGGTATGTGTTAATTATAGCGGTGCCCATGGTGCTGGGGATCAGAAATGTCCCATGCGAGAGAGGCAGGTTGAGGTTTCCAGGGTTAGAGTTGTGCAGAAGTTGTCATATGCTGAGGCATTGAAGAAAGCACAGAAAGATGGGTCAGGGGGGGGGAGTAGTAGAGATGTAAGATTAAGATTGGATTTTTTGGCATTTATAGCAATAGTTATCAACTGTACTGCTGGGATGGAAAGTAAATCACAGAAAATAGAGGTTGTGGTAGCAGCTGCAGAGGTATTTGGGTGTGCGAGACTTGACATCAGAAGAGTTATGGGGTGTGTTAAGTGGTGGTGTCCCATCATTTCAGGCTGTTGGCCTGAAGTAGGACTAAATATATTTAAATAGTGGACTCTGATATATACATTTTTGTGAGTGTAGTGTTAGGTGGTAGGGTATTTGTTTAATATTTGTTTTTCAAGTATAAGGGAGTTATACTCCAGTCTAGTAGGTGGCGGTAATGCAACATTTATTGGATGCCAACCGCTTTAAATCTAATCGAAGAAGGTCTCTCGGCTATAATGCCATGCTTAGCCCATATACACGGGTTCGTTGTCGTGCAGCTAGCTAATTATATAGTTCATAATTTGTAAGTAATTATTGTAACAGTAACATTCGCGACATTTTATAGTCAAGGCTAATGACATATTTACATAATGACATACATTAGCTAATTACCTAACAAATGTACCCGAGGGAAAAACGAACCTCGCAAGCTACAGTAACGTTTAGCTACCAATACATTAACTAACGTTAATAGTTAGCTACCTGTCAAAGTAATTAAAAAAAATAACTAGCTACTCACATTGTTATTAAACAATTATTGTATAATGTGTTCAATATTTTATTTTCAAAAGAATAAAAGTAATTCGCTATTTATCTCGACTTGCAAGCCGTTACAACTCTGGTTCCGCGGGTGTGGTGATTGACGGGAGGGTTTTGATGTGACACAAGGTCACGGTTAAACCCCGCCTATTTCTACATTTTTTTCTTAAAATAAGATTTTAACCCTAACCTCAACCACACTGATAACCTTATGCCTAACTTTAAATTAAGACCAAAAAAAATATCATTTTTGATTTAATGAATTGTTACTTTATAGACCATTTTGACTTTGCGGCTCTGGTAACTAGTAAAACAAGATGGCTGCGCTCTCGTCCTTGATGTTCAAGTCCAGAGCAGGTAACATATTAAAATCATCATTTATTTGCGTTAAATAAAACCTCTTTGAAACACGTCTTTAGACCTAATATACGCCAATGACGCGTATGTATTATAAAGCTATTTAGCTGGATAACGTGTTTTTGAAGCGAGCATGACAATAGCCAATCGCTCGTTCTCTGTCATCAGCTTGCGTAAAGCTGCAATAGGGTCAAATCAAATTGTATTTATATAGCCATTCTTACATCAGCTGATATCTCAAAGTGCTGTACAGAAACCCAGCCTAAAACCCCAAACAGCAAGCAATGCAGGTCAAAAGGCCAAAACCTAGAGTGGAACCAGGCTATGTGGGGTGGCCAGTCCTCTTCTGGCTGTGCCGGGTGGAGATTATAACAGATCATGGCCAAGATGTTCAAATGTTCATAAATGACCAGCATGGTCAAATAATAATAATCACAGTAGTTGTCGAGGGTGCAGCAAGTCAGCACCTCAGGAGTAAATGTCAGTTGGCTTTTCATAGCCGATCATTAAGAGAGAGTTGAAAACAGCAGGTCTGAGACAGGTAGCATGTCCGGTGAACAGGTCAGGGTTCCATAGCCGCAGGCAGAACAGTTTAAACTGGTGCAGGTGGACTGGGGACAGCAAGGAGTCATCATGCCAGGTAGTCCTGAGTCATGGTCCTAAGGCTCAGGTCCTCCGAGAGAGAGAAAGAGAGAATTAGAGAGAGCATACTTATATTTACACAGGACACCGGATAAGACAGGAGAAGTACTCCAGATATAACAGACTGACCCTAGCCCCCCGACTCATAAACTACTGCAGCATAAATACTGGAGGCTGAGACGGGAGGGGTCAGGAGACACTGTGGCCCCATCCGATGATACCCTCGGACAAGGCCAAACAGGCAGGATATAACCCCTCCCACTTTGCCAAAGCACAGCCCCCACACCACTAGAGGGATATCTTCAACCACCAACTTACCATCCTGAGACAGTCATTCCTGTGTATACAGTATTAAGACACCGTGGAGCCGGTGAGAGATATGGGTTGAAAAATGTACCTCATTGCAGGGATGAGAAAGGCGTTGTATTCCGAATTGTCCCATTATCCTAACTGTTACACCAACCAAATTTAACACAATTTAATCTTCTGTGTAATAGTTAGGATAATGGGACAATTCCGAGTAAAATGCATTTCTCATCCCTGGATCTAGATACACAGGAATGTTGTGCAGCTGTAAGCAAGCTGGTCGGATCTGCTGGCTCGTTCGTTCTGCATTTAGTTAGCTAACTGTCACCGGCTGGTGTACTCCTTGCCCTTATGACTCAAATTGCAAAAGTAATAGATTGAGGCATTCCACGTACCTATATGCCGCTTAAGGGTTATACCCGACCCTCTGTCTACACGCAAATTCACCTCGCTTGCAATATGGTTTTGGGAACATAACTTTCATATAAGAGAATTGTTCAAATACAAAAGATACACATAGCAGAGTCGCACCCGGCTGTGTTTTGACAAACGCCTGCTTCCAGCTGAAAATATGAAATGGAATTGTCCAATGGAAATGTGAGCACAAGGTGACATACCTCTGCTGGAGGTTGTACTTGAAAACAGCCGGGTACAACTTTTCTCACCTGCATACAGTAAGTGTATCTTTTGTATTTATTTTTTATATTTTTTATTTAAGCTTTATTTAACTAGGCAAGTCAATTAAGAACAAATTCTTATTTATAATGATGGCTTACCGTAGCCAAAACCCTGATTTTTGGTTGAATTGAACAGTATAAAACAATCAGTTTTATACTGGAGAAAGACGCATTGAAATCATTTAGAATGTATGTGTTGCCACTCTAGGATCACTCACTACTTATAAAGCAAATGTAGAACTTTTATTAATCAAAAACATGAAACACCGTCCAATTTTTTAAAAGATACTGGGATCTGATATTTTGACCATATCGTCCAGCCCTAATTCTTTCTTGCTGAAATTATTGTTAAGTTCCAAATGTTTCCAAAACTGCATCGCAAGCGATGGTTAATAACGTTTCTAAATGTTAACAGAGCGTCAGATTGTAATTCACAGTGGGGTCAATACCTTCACCTGGTATTGGGGAGGGAGGGGAGGCTGTAAAGCCCCCTTGGCTTATCAATAACCAGTGTAGTCCCGACATGACCATGCTATCCAATCCCTGGACAGCAGGGCCCCTTCTATTAGACGTAAACCTAAACTTCTCTTGTCTATCACAAATGTTGATTTAAAATTATATTTGAACATTTCAGTTTTTGTGTATGTAATAATTGCGTGGCCATGCTGTCGAGGGATTGGATTGCATGGTCATGTCTAGCTCTTGATCATGACTCTCAGTTCCATTAGATTATACATAAGTCATTGGACGAAGGCGTCTTCTGTACGGGGAAGTTTTGTTCATGTAAAAACCGAGCGTCGGGGATCTTAACATGCATCACTTGCAGTATGTTTTTAGTTTTTTTTAAAGGTTGAATTGATACATACCTTGATAGGGTTAGTGTTCCCACACGGCCATATCTCCATGTTACAGTACTTGTTTACAGAAAACAGACAGAAGCCAAGAGCCGACCTCCTGTTCTAATTAGCTATCTAGAATGCCCTGAACACCTGTGTGTAAGTGTAACTCAGTAAGTGTAGTTTCGTCGGGTGGCGGCTCCATAACTGTGTGGATCAGTGCACAACTGCTACAGTAACTATCTTTTATTTGAAGGATTGTTTCTCACTGATGAAAGTTAAGGGCCATATGTTTTCGATTGTAGTTCACATGAGGCAGTCGTGGGTGAAACGAATGCCTGAGAACTGTAAGGAGAAGGCAGAATGCTGCCTTGAGTTTGAGAGATTGGTCATGTCGGGACTACAGCTGGTGTATCCGACAACTAGCTACCTACATTGGAAAGAAGTTGCTAGCATTGCATGACCATCACAAATGGCATTGAACAGCCCACTGTCATTATACAAGCCAGACAGTCATTGTATCTCCTTGCTACAACTGTTACAATGTTTCCAAACTACAATGTTAACTCGATGAAATTGCAGGTCTTCTGCTCCCTTGCCAGTCCTCTCTCGCGGACTGGGTGCGGTTCGCCTCCAAGAAGGCAGGCGGTAGCAGCAAGAACGTCGGTGGAAAGAGCCCTGGTCGCAGATATGGCTTCAAGAAAACAGATGGTAGCTACGTTAATGCTGTTTATTTGTCAGTATGCTTAGTTCTGACATCTCTGAGGTGCATGTTATGTCTTTCACCCTACTAGGGCAGTCACTATTCCAGTATCCTGATACTCGAGGCAGGAAACAAAACATGAATAGGAGGAAATCAGTCCTAATGTTGGGGGAAAAAACATCAGATTTTGTCACCCAGAGTCACGTGTTTCTTTTCCAAGCTATAGCACTATGTCACACACTGCGTCTCACACTGAACTCAGCAAAAAAAAAACACAAAAAAAAACGTCCTCTCACTGTCAACTGCGTTTATTTTCAGCAAACTTAACATGTGTAAATATTTGTATGAACATAACAATATTCAACAACTGAGACATAAGCTGAACAAGTTCCACAGACATGTGACTAACATTGTCATGCTGGAGGGTCATGTCAGGATGAGCCTGCAGGAAGGGTACCACATGAGGGAGGAGGATGTATTCCCTGTAATGCACAGCATTGAGATTGCCTGCAATGACAATAAACTCAGTCCGATGATGCTGTGACACACCGCCCCAGACCATGATGGACCCTCCACCTCCAAATCAATCCCGCTCCAGAGAACAGGCCTCGGTGTAATGCTCATTCCTTCGACAGTAAACACGAATCCAACCATCACCCCTGAGACAAAACCACGACTCGTCAGAGAAGAGCACCTTTTGCCAGTCCTCCTGGTCCAGCGACAGTGGGTTTGTGCTCATAGATAATGTTGTCGCCGGTGATGTCTGGTGAGGACCTGCCTTACAACAGGCCTACAAGCCCTCAGTCCAGCCTCTCTCAGCCTATTGAGGACAGTCTGAGCACTGATGGAGGGATTGTGCGTTCCTGGTGTAACTCGGGCAGTTGTTGTTGCCATCCTGTACCTCTCCTGCAGGTGTGACATTCAGATGTACCGATCCTGTACAAGTGTTGTTACACGTGGTCTGCCACTGCGAGGACGATCAGCTGTCCGTCCTGTCTCCCTGTAGCGCTGTCTTATGCGTCTCACAGTACGGACATTGCAATTTATTGCCCTGGCCACATCTGCAGTCCTCGTGCCTCCTTGCAGCATGCCTAAGGTACGTTCACACAGATGAGCAGGGACCCTGGGCATCTTTCTTTTGGTGTTTTTCAGAGACAGTAGAAAGGCTTCTTTAGTGTCCTAAGTTTTCATAACTGTGACCTTAATTGCCTACCGTCTGTAAGCTGTTACTGTCTTAACGACCGTTCCACAGGTGCATGTTCATTAATTCTTTATGGTTCATTGAACAAGCATGGGAAACAGTGTTCAAACCCTTTACAATGAAGATCTGTGGAGGAATTAGGATTTATTACGAATTATCTTTGAAAGACAGGGTCCTGAAAAAGGGGTGTTTCTTTTTTTGCTGAGTTTGTCACACACTATTTCATACAGTCGTTTTTGAAAGTCCAAAGTGTTTATTCTGCTTTGTTTTCTTTTTGCCATGGAAAATTAGGTATCTTAATATTGCGATACTGGTATCGTGACAACATTAGATCCTACACACCATGTTTGAATTATCTAACAAACACTTCTGTTTTGTTGTCATCCATCTTCAGGGAACTTTGTCCATGCTGGCAACATCCTAGCAACACAGAGGCTCATGAGGTGGCAACCAGGAGCACATGTAAGGTTTCACACGGTCACTGTTAATATCCTGGGGTGTATTCATTAGACGGACATCTTAGCAAAACATTTTTCAAAAGAAACCGTTTACTCCAAAGAACAATATGTTTACATTAGGACAAATTCAGGTAGGTCCCTTGCTGTTTCGTTTGGTTCCTAGTGAGTACACCCCTGGAAGTTTTCAAATGTCTGTAGGTGGCTGGTTGATTGTCAACTAATCTCTCTTCCCCCTCCTCTCTTTCTGCCCCCCCCACCACCTCTCTTTCTCTCTCAGGTGGGGATTGGAACCAACAACACCCTGTATGCCCTGGAGGACGGCATTGTCAGGTTCACTAAGGAGGTGTATGTTCCAGCCCCACGCAGCTCTGAGACCTTCAAGGTCATCACCAAGCTGCCCACAGGAACTGTACTCTACAAGACCTTCATCAACGTAGTGCCCAACAAACAGGAGGGCAAATTCAAACTGGTTGGCATGTTCTGAAGACTCATTCCTATTCCACTCTGTGTAGGTACAAACCCTACTCTTTCTATGGACTGGGCAGTTTGGATTTGAAAAGTTCTGTTCACCCGCAGACTCCTTTTGTTGTGAATGTTGTGGAACTGAGCCAAAGCGTGATGAGGATTCTGGATGTTCCAAGGGAATTACTCAAAGCTTCCTGTGTTACCTGTGGTGACCGTTGTCATTGATCCTGCACTCTGGAAATGTGACTGGTCGAAAGTTTATTCAACAGGCACCTTTATGACTTTTTGTGCTGTAAGAAGACATACCAATGTCATTCCATCCAATAAAGTTTTATATATAATCATGACATCAGCAGTCTGTTGGAATTTTAAGCTTAGTTAAGAGAACAATTTCCTGTGTATCCAAAGGTATTTAATTGTCGGGAATATTTTAGTATCGTTTGGTGGGGGAAAAAATCAATATCAAGTGTGAATGTGGTCTATAGTTCTTGAAGTAACCACAGGGTGTCTCAAGGCTCAAGTTTCCCCTCAGTTTTCTCCATACAGACCACGGGAGGGCTAATGTAAAAACGTGTTTGTTTTTTTAAAGAACCTGTGAAGCAGATTGAAGTAATAAATCACACTTTTTAGCAGCAGACTGTATTCTAAAGAACTCTCATTAATCATTAACTCACAGCACTATGCGTTATCTTATAGCCAACTATCTCACTCACATCATTTCATGTTGATGACCCTGGTTCAAGAAACGTTGGGTGTTGACTTGTAATTTCCTGTGAATTATTTATAAAAACCCATTCACATTCTGCTCGTACCAGGATTGAGAGATTTGGGAGAAAAACAAATCTCCAAATAGACATCACACGGGGCAAAAACTGGTTGAATCAATGTTTCTACCTTATTTCAACGTGTAAAACTGATTCAATTTGAACAAAAGTCATGAACGTAAGGGAATTTGTCTTTCGCCAAACTTTGAACCTAAATCCAATGACACGGGGATGTTTTGTTGTTGAAGTTGAATTCACAGTAGTTGACAACTCCACCAAATGTAAATCAAAACGAGAAGTTGGACTGATGTCTGTGCCCAGTGTGATGGCAGGATGTGTATAGCATTTTACAGATCATACTTTACATTTACATTTAAGTCATTTAGCAGACGCTCTTATCCAGAGCGACTTTACTCAGAACTTGTAGAGTGAGTTAGGTGCCATTTATTTTGAGAGTATGAGTTCCAGATAGTATGTCAACTCCTCCCAGTGGAATGCAGAGGAGTGTGAAATACATTACGAATGCCCTGGTACATTCACCACAACAGACAGCTTGTCGAAACACTTCTGATGGAGGCCCTCTAATAACTGATGAGCGCCGTAGTTTAGAGTGTTTATAAGATTTGTAAGTGCTTAGGGGAAGATTGGGTTTGGGGAGAGAAACTCTGCAAAAAAAAAAAAAAAGGGAGAGGTCAAAATGAGGTCTCTACTCCCTTCGCTGACATTACTCAACATCTATTCTACGCTGTGGACATATTTGTGCCTGGTAGAGAAAAACGGACAAATTTCAATGAATAGAAGCAGGAGTGTTCCCTTTTGACAGTAAGTTTGATAGCAATCCTATCAGTTTTTTAAAATTGTACCTTTATCTAACTAGGCAAGTCAGTTAAGAACAACTTCTTATTTTCAATGACGGCCTAGGAACAGTGGGTTAACTGCCTGTTCAGGGGCAGAATGACCTTGTCAGCTCGGGGGTTTGAACTTGCAACCTTCCGGTTACTAGTCCAACGCTCTTAACCACTAGGCTACCCTGCCACCCCAATTAATATAGGTCAAGTTAATACAACAAGTCTGAACTAAAACATGCATATTTTTCCACCAATGTTGTATTTCAAACTGACTTTTTGCAAATTAAAGTCAGTGAGCGATGATAAGCGACACACAATTTTCTTTTTTTGCTTAAGTTTTAATGTACTAAAAAAACGTTTAAAGTTCAATATGTTGCCTTCGCATTTTCACCTCTACCGATAGTTTTGTCACAAAAAACTGTTACATTAAATAGTAAATATGCCTACTCTGCAATGGAGGCTGGTTTGGGGAGCTGTAGGAGGATAGGCTCATTGGCACGTTCGCTCTAGCCAACAGCTTGTAGATACAGTGCGGGTAGGCTAGTCTACATGATGAGATTATTATGGATAGGAGCAAGAATATTTGTTTTTTGTCAAATGGCAGTCATGAATCGATCAAAAGAATAAGACCCTCAATATTTATTGGAAAAGAGCATCAAGATCACTGTGCACTTTCACCACCCTGTGAAGTTCATAATTTATTTCATCTATATTCTAATAAACTACATGGATTCCCCAGTTGTAGTGGGAGGACCACACACACACCATGTCATCGCGTGACTCCAAGTGTACTTCGACACACCATGTCATCGCGTGACTCCAAGTGTACTTCGACACGGTTGTTATATCAATATTTGTGCATAAACGAGTTTCCCCCACCATTTCTCGCATAACACATTTTACAGACACAAAAAGATCCCACCATGTCGAACGAACAAATGATCTGTCCGCATTTAGAATTGTATGGAAACTTCCTGTTTCCATCACAGCTGTCGTGATTCAATTTATCAAAGGTATGACTTTACTCGCATACAAACTGTATGGAAACGTAGTTAGAGTAAACTTTTTTTTTTTTAAAGCGGATAGGTAATTTATATCGACTTTAGTTCACCTATTTGACCCTTTTTGGTTCAGCTATTTAACTATTACTTTCACATGTTTTTTTGTTTGATTTGGGTCACACATAATATGAATGTTTTGCATAGTTACATACTGTATCTCAGTCTAAACACATTGACAAACCCATTCCAGTTTAGCCCAGGAAGTAAATCAAATCAAATGTTAATAGTCACATGCGCTGAGTACAACAGGTGTAGTAGACCTTGCAGTGAAATGCTTACTTACGAGCCCCTAACCGGCAGTTTCAAAAAATACGGAACGTCAGGGTCATGGTGAGTTTCTCTGTGCATAGTTAGTTTGACCTGGGTTAAGACAAAATGGTCCCTGGTCAACTGTCCCTGAGTGAACACACTTTGATTGTCTCTCAAATGGGACCCTGTTTCCTACGTAGTGCACTACATGGGGATTAGGGTACCATTTGGAACATAGGCATTGTCTGCCTTCAGTAGTGTTAATAATTAGTGATGTGTTCAACCACAACAGCTCTCTGGTCTGGCCCTACACTCACCAGTCGTCATCATCACATGTCAGGTAGCTGGGTATTCATAGCTCGGTGTTCTTTTGAAACAAGGAGATTTAGATTTTTCATTAACACGTTCAACCCAAAACAATGTCCTTGTTCTGTGGTTGTCTACGACATTGGATGTTGTGATGAAGCATAATATGTCTGCTTGTGAGGTGCGGACATCTTCTTTTCCACACACCCAAGCACGTCTAGAGTTTGAAATGTAGGCTGATTTGATTATTTAGCTGATAAAGGATATCATTGCCAGTGGAAGGATATCAAGCCATGTACAGCATACAGTCATGTTAAAACCACTCACTACACCAACAGACGACAGTCAAGAGTTGAGAGCGTTGGTCTCAGGAGGACAAACTCTTGAGTGAAACTGACTCATGCATTATCATGACAATGTCTCTTTCTTTGTTGATTTGTCTTCTTTTCTCTTGCAAAGGGTAGAAACACGAGTCTCTAGTTAAAATGCGAAGTTGAAAACCAGGAGTGTTCCGACCCTCAAATAACTCCTGGTCTAGACAGAGACGGGTTCCCGGGTCGGGCTCTGAATAGGGCGGTAGGGTGACGGGCCTGCATCTACTGTCACTGTGTGTTCAAGGCTGGAGTTACAGGTGGAGAGAGGGAGGTCTGAGGGAAGTGCCTCAACACACTGAAGGTCTTCAGAGGAGATGATCATGGACTGGCGAAGAGTCTCCTCGTACGTCGGAGGAGGCTGTAGGTACAGAGACATTTTATGAGATCAAATTTACTGAAATAAATCAATATTCTATGTATGAATATATTTATTTTTTATTTGACTTTGATCTCAACAGGGATTCCCATTGAGAGCAAGGTCTCTTTTACAAGGGAGCCCTGCAACATCCTTCCACAATGACAAAATAGATATTTACATATGCAGTGAACAATACATAATAAAAATAGGTCCAGAACAGAGGAGTGACTGACCTCCGTTTCAGACTGTGTGGGGCTGATACCAAAGCGGTCGGCTATCATAGAGTGGATCTGTCTCTGACGGTCCTTCTTACGGACGCTCTCGTAGGACGGAAGGCGGGGCAGGATCCCGTCCAGGTCATAGCTGCTGGGCTTACCGATGATAAACAGCCTCCCTGGAAGCTGCAGACACACACCAAACATGTTCATATGATATCACTTTTTCTATTTTTCAAGAGTAGATCTGATTGGTCAAAAGACCAGTTAGTGGAAAAAGATCAGAATTGTGCTGACTGTGTAAACGCAGCCTAATTACAAACGGCACTGGGCATCAATAACAATGTGAAAGCAGCTCAGATGTTTTTAATATGAGATTATAATAGGGAGAAGTGAATTAATTGATTAATACCTACATCTCTATGTGTAATAGGAGAGTGTGGGGTACGTTGAGCCACCCTTGTTTCTAGTAAATCATATACAAAATGTATAATTTTACCGAATATTTAGGAAGAGGTCATAATCTCATGGAGTTTGTGGAGGAAGTAACCACATGGCAAAAGTGTTTAAGCAAGTTAGGTACAAAAAAGAAGCTTCTCTATAAGCTTCAATATGAGATCCTAAACCTAGCATGAAAGTGCATCCTTGTAGCTGTGTGGGCTAATATAGTTCAAATGTTTGCCTTGGGGTAAATTGAGCCAATGGCCATGTGGTCATTTGAGTCAATAGTTTGAGTCAAATTGAGCAAATTGAAATGTTTTCTTCCCCAGACGTAATGCAAGGCATTATCGCTGGGATGTGAGGTAACAACAGGGCCTTTGCCTGTGTTAAAAGTGTTTTAAAAAGTATAAAGTGTTTGTTAGGTGTTAAGCCTGTGTTAAAACCCTCTTTAGTCCATTTCCCCCCCGTGGAAATATAATTAGGATAATAAAAAAAATCCCCATAAAAATCTGTCTGTTAGGCTAGAGATCTCTATTATGGTTTTGCTCTACACCCGTCACAAGCGTCACATGACTCGTCTGAAGCACAAGCGTCACATGACTCGTCTGAAGCACAAGCGTCACATGACTCGTCTGAAGCACAAGCGTCACATGACTCATCTGAAGCACAAGTGTCACATGACTCGTCTGAAGCACAAGCTTCACATGACTCGTCTGAAGTCGGTACCGCCGATCGGCCAACTTCTGTCTGTAGTGTCCAAACGTCTTGGGCTACACACTAACATGACCCCTCTATGGAAAGATGACTCTTTCATTACATGTACAGTACATGTTGGATGTCTTGCTCTTGGACACCGACAAGCCTCACAAGACTCGTCTGAAGGTAGCCCAGTACCAGTTTAAAAAATGAATGGAAGTACATTCTGTGTGGAAGTAGTTCAGTGCCTAAAAAAAAGGGCTAAATATGTGTAAAAACAAATACACCTCCTGAGCTTTATTTAATCTCTCAGATATAGGACATTTGTTTTTCCATGTACGAATCTGTTATTCATTGCATTTCTATAGGCTAATAGCAGTAAGGCCAAATTCAATGTTTCATTAAAAAAGAAAGTCAAGTACATTTGGGATACCTAAAGGGGTTGTATAAAATACCAAATCAAATAGCTAAATGATCCTTGGTATGGCCACCTTAAAACAATTCCATATGTTAGCTTAGTAGAACCCCACAGGCTTAGACAATAGAGTCTAGAGGGCTAAAATATGATTGTGTTGAATTGAATTGCGTTTGGGAAATAGAGATAGACATGGTTTTAAAAATGTAGTGGTAATATTTCATTCAGTACAGAAATGTGTAGGTGTCTTAACTTACCCTGGTCCACGGGCTCAATTTACCTCATACCCTGAGTAAGTTATGATGAAAAAACACTTTTTTTGGACAAGCTATGTTTTCAAAACTGTAAAGTTTACATGTATTCTGGTTATTACCAGGTATACACAACATCCTGAAATATATGTAGATATCTTTGTTAGAAAGAATACCATATTTCCCTTGACAGAGTGATGCTGAATGAACAAAATGGCTAAACTTACCCCACTCTCCCCTACTATGTAAAGACAGAGGTTTTTATTCACCTGGGATCCAATGTTTCCGTGGGCCACGGCAGCAGTATGTTCATTGTAGGGAGACACCACTAGAGACTGTCTTCTGTTGTACTGGGGTGGAGCATCCTGGGTAGGGAGAGAAGAGGGAAGACTGGTTCAAGTCTGTCTACACTACAGTGGAAAATGTCATCTTACCAAAGTTCAGTCGGTGTAAAATAAAGTTATTCTATTCTGTTCATTTCTAATATGCTCTATTCTGTTCTATTCTAATATGCTCTATTCTGTTCTATTCTAATATGCTCTATTCTGTTCATTTCTAATATGCTCTATTCTGTTCTATTCTAATATGCTCTATTCTGTTATATTCTAATATGCTCTATTCTGTTCTATTCTAAGATGCTCTATTCTGTTCTATTCTAATATGCTCTATTCTGTTCTATTCTAATATGCTCTATTCTGTTCTATTCTAATATGCTCTATTCTGTTCTATTCTAATATGCTCTATTTTGTTCTATTCTAATATGCTCTATTCTGTTCTATTCTAATATGCTCTATTTTGTTCTATTCTAATATGCTCTATTCTGTTCTATTCTAATATGCTCTATTCTGTTCTATTCTAATATGCTCTATTCTGTTCTATTCTAATACGCTCTATTCTGTTCTATTCTAATATGCTCTATTCTGTTCTATTCTAATATGCTCTATTCTGTTCTATTCTAATATGCTCTATTCTGTTCTATTCTAATATGCTCTATTCTGTTCTATTCTAATACGCTCTATTCTGTTCTATTCTATCTTTAACAATTAGTAACGTAGCAGCAACAACAAAGGCATGATAACAGTTCAATACAAATCTCCAATGAATTAACCTCAAGCCAGGTTACTAGGCGGTGATGGAATAACTGGGCTATAGAGCTGTAATTACACTGTCTTCATGCCCGATAATATACTCCACTCAATATACTCCAATCAGTCTTGTTAAGGGCTACCAGAGCTGTTCTCCTGATCTGATGCATGTTATGCACTATCGACCACACAATGTAAAATGCCTTTGCCAAAATCTACCGTTAGATCCAACCGTTTATTTCTTTATCCCTCTGTCTCGGCTCTGACTCTCCCTACCGATAACGCTATATGGGTTTTAACATGAGACATCATCGTGCAACACACAATCCCCTGGCTGCCGCCATAATACCACAGCATCATTTGTAATATAATCAACTAATACTGGTTTAACGAAGCGACAGTGTTGATATTTTCAATGTTAATAATATTGAAAATGTTTGGCTTGAATGAGTGGAAGGAAAGGAGTGGGAGGCAAATGGGACTGGAGGATGGCCTTCACTGTAACTGACTAGCATGTGATGCAAAGGAAAAACACACTCATGTAAGGTTATCTCAGATGAGTAGCCTATGGTTGAATTTAAAAAATGGCCGTATATTAACAGAAGAATATCAATGTTTTTGATACAACCAACCTAAAGGTCAAAGGAGGGTTTATCTGTGGTTGCATTCTCAATAGGGGAGAAAAATAAGGATACAAAATGCAGGGGGTAATGATCTTAACCTTATCAAATGAGCTGTGCACTGCATGCTCTCTCATGCTCTCTCATGCTCTCTCAGCTCTGTATCATAACAAATACAGAAAACAGAGTTGCACAGGGAAATATTATTCACGTAAACCTTTTAAAACAGCCACTATAGCCACTAGGGTTTGGCTGGGGTAGGCTGTCATTGTAAATAAGAATTAGTTCTTAACTGACTTGCCTAGATAAATAAATAATCTACTGTACTGTACACTATAGGTCTGTGCTCTACTGTACTGTGATGTACCCTAATCTACTGTACTCTAAAGGACTATACTATACTGTACTGTACTGTACTGTACACTATAGGACTGTGCTCTACTGTACTGTGATGTGCCCTAATCTACTGTACTCTAAAGGACTGTACTGTACTGTACTGTACACTATAGGACTGTGCTCTACTGTACTGTGATGTGCCCTAATCTACTGTACTCTAAAGGACTGTACTGTACTGTACTGTACACTATAGGACTGTGCTCTACTGTACTATGCTCCAGTTTACTCTACTTGAGTTTCTTACAATTGAAGAAAGGGCCCATAGACTCTTGATCTAGTGGTCTTTAGACCACATAAACATTTAGTTTTACTTGGCATATCCCAACTCACTGGATCTGGATCTTGGGACCAATGTTCTGGCATAAATCTTGGTCTTGGCTCCTGGATAGTGCCTTAGTTTTTGGTTTACAAACCATAGGCATCCCAATTTGAAGAAGACAATGCTCTCTGATCAATGGCTGATCACTCCCAACCCATATTTATCCCCACCCAGTTGACTACTTTTAAAATAGTGGATGCCCACAATGGCAAATCTCTATACTAAGATTAGTTATATCCAATGTTCCCTCTAATTTGTTTCGTCATTGAACAAATTTCAGGTCTGCTGAGCGCAAACTTGAACGTTGTGAAAATTCTGTTTAACTTCTGGCATGTGTTTACTTTGAACACTGAGGCCGTACCCGCTTTAAGTTAGTTTTAACAGTGCTAAAGTAGGCTACTGTGGCTATTTGATCATAATGTAGGTCTACCAGAGTGGCCCGCCATCATAAACAATGGAGAAAATTCACCTTGTGAAGACTTACAGAAAACATTTGACCTCTGTCATTGCCAACAAAGGATATATAACAAAGTATTGAGATAAACTTTGGTTATTGACCACTTATTTTCCACTATAATTTGCAAATAAATTCATTAAAAATCCTACAATGTGATTTTCTGGATTTTTTTTCTCATTTTGTCTGTCATAGTTGAAGTGTACCTATGATGAAAAGTACAGGCCTCTCATCTTTTTAAGTGGGAGAACTTGCACAGTTGGTGGCTGACTAAATACTTTTTTGCCCCACTGTACATATTCTTTATCCCTTTACACTTGTGTGTATAAGGTAGTAGTTTTGGAATGGTTAGGTTAGATTACTCGTTGGTTATTACTGCATTGTCGGAACTAGAATCACAAGCATTTCGCTACACTCACATTAACATCTGCTAACCATGTGTATGTGACAAATAAATGTGATTTGATTTGATCTATCATCCAGCCTACAGTAGCAGCCGATGTGTGGTGTTCAATGTAGGTCTATGTTCCATGAGACTTTTGAAAAAGAACATGCAGGGCTTGACATCAACCTGTTTATCCACTTCTCCTTCAGATAAGGAGGTGATGCTGGAAACCACTTTTCAAAATAAAATGCATAATCATTTCCATACCAAATTATGTCCGTCTCAAAATACAACACTGCCCCTTTAAGACAAAAAAACCCCTCTTTAACTGGCTCCTTTCAAAGATGTCTAGAAATGTACACGTTTTGTGTTCTTGGAGGAAGCAATCACTCCCCTATTGCTGACTACAAATGATCTATAACTGGGCTAATAACTCACTAACTAGCAAAGGATAGGAACAAAATGTGACTCACCACCTGGATTCAGTATTACGTAGCAACATTTGAAAATGTGTTTTTTTACATTGGATAAAATGAGAGACTCAGAGCTAGGAAATGGTATATCATACACTACAGTGGGAACAATGGGAAAGTAATTCTGCTTTAAAAGTTGATCAACTTTTAACTCCCCTTTTGAGAAAATGTCCTTTGAATGTTTTGGTATCTAGTGAAGAGCTCTTCTTTGTCTACACCCATTCAGCATTGCTCACACCCTCTTAAGGACCCTCTTAAGGGCTCCCGAGTGGCGCAGCGTTCTAAGGCACTGCATCTCAGTACAAGAGGTGTCACTACAGTCCCTGGTTTGAATCCAGGCTGTATCACCTCCGGCTGTGATTGGGATTCCCATAGGGTGGCGCACAATTGGCCCAGTGTCATCTGGGTTTGGCTGGTATAGAATTATTTCAATTTCATTACGCTTTTTTGCAGATGTGTACTGACACCGGTCATATTCAACGGGTGTTTTACACACGTCTGTAGAACAGCCCATATACTGCATTACTTTTGACCAGGGCCCATAAGGTCTGGTCTGCTTGCTGCAGAAAAACAAACAGGAATCAATCAATCAATCAAATTTTATTTATATAGCCCTTCGTACATCAGCTGATATCTCAAAGTGCTGTACAGGAATCTCTCTTCACCTGAACTAACTTGGGAATGTTTCATGCGAGAGCAAATGTATAATCACATCATTCTCCTTTATCGCATCTCACTCTTATTGGTTAATGAAATCCATTATTACACATTTACACAAAGAGTTCCAAAGAGTTTATAGTACTCTATTGTACCTGTGTTCATATTGTTTTTCCACAGTGTTTACATAATGGTTAATGGATGTTTCTCTAGCCTCGTTTACCAGACTCCTGTTACTGTAATCAGGCTTCCAGCTGGTGAACATGTTAATGATATTGCAGCGATCTTCGCTATAGGATCCACGTTACATTCCCACCAAGTGGGTTAACTCTATTGGTTGAGATACGGTGGGTGTTTGCCTTTCACACCAGAGACCCGGGTTTGTAATGATAATGAGCTCCCTGGTAAGGCCTGACCTTGCAGCCTTAAAATAATGGGTTATAGCACATGTATAATACCATTATAGCCATTTGTAAATGACCTTAGTGATGAGATTAGGGTAAACCCTATAGATGTTTATATCACATTTGTAAATGACCTTAGTGATGAGATTAGGGTAAACCCTATAGATGTTTAAATCACATTTGTAAATGACCTTAGTGATGAGATTAGGGTAAACCCTATAGATGTTTATATCACATTTGTAAATGACCTTATTGATGAGATTAGGGTAAACCCTATAGATGTTTATATCACATTTGTAAATGACCTTAGTGATGAGATTAGGGTAAACCCTATAGATGTTTATATCACATTTGTAAATGACCTTAGTGATGAGATTAGGGTAAACCCTATAGATGTTTATATCACATTTGTAAATGACCTTAGTGATGAGATTAGGGTAAACCCTATAGATGTTTATATCACATTTGTAAATGACCTTAGTGATGAGATTAGGGTAAACCCCATAGATGTTTATATTACATTTGTAAATGACCTTAGTAATGAGATTAGGGTAAACCCTATAGATGTTTATATCACATTTGTAAGGTGTTTATGTCCTTACTGTACATATGTACAATATACACTAGGTGTTAATAACACGTTTCCCTGTTAATTACATATGTATAACATGCATAGCCTTCCTGTATAGTGTTGGAAGACCCTGCATCAGAGAGGGTAATAGTATACATTAGGCGTTTATAACATGTTATCCCTGTTTTTATAAAATAATATAGAAATTAGCTTTTATCCAAAGCAACTTGTAGACTTATAGTCATGCTGCATACTTTTTGCGTATGGGTTGTCCCGGGATTCGAACCCACTATTCTGTAATTGCAAGTGCCATGTCCTACCAACCGAGCTACTTATATCCTTACTGTACAGCGCTGGTTGGCCTGGTAGTTCGACACCCTGCAGCAGAAAGGGTCTTTCCTGTACAAGACCACCAGGAGCACGAGAATCACTACGAAGAACACCAGGCAGGACACTACAGAAATGAGGCAACAAGAACACAGACGTGACTACGAAGCTTTATAAAACATATCCGGCATTAATGTAAACATATAGGTTATACATGATTCCTTTTTAATGTGTATTTATAACACATGCAAAACATACAGAACTAAACGATCAACAGTTAGCCAGTCCTGTATCAGAGCAACAGGTTTATGTCGACTGAATATATATGTTCATGATTTAGCAGCAGCCTACTTAAGTTTTTGTGACTGCCATCACTCACCGGAGGCCACGATGACCGTTAGCTGATCCGCTGTCAGCGCAGGTGGGATAGTTGTAGATGCAGATAAAGACATATTGAACTAAGATTAATCAGCATGTAAACGAGGTTCCGCTGTGTAAACGGCCCACATAAAAATGTTGGCTTTCACTGGCATGATATTAGGCTACTCCTGTCCAAACCAAGAAGATCAAAATAAATCGATTATCTTCCTCTTCATTCGAGGGCAGAGCCGGACACTGTTGTTAAATCCAGTTTAACTGCAGGATTCTGCCACCTATTTTGCTGCTTTGATTCAGCCTGGTCTCATAGACTAGACGTAACATAGTAAACTTAAATCAGGATACTAAAATTAGTACGATAAACTAAAACATATTTTTTACATTACATTTTAGTCATTTAGCAGACGCTCTTATCCAGAGTGACTTACAAATAGTGTATTCATTTTAAGATAGCTAGGTGAGACAACAACACATCACAATCGTATCAAGCACATTTTCCCTCAACAAAGTATTTATCGGCAAAGTCAGTGGTAGTGGGAAAAGATAGGTGTCTATTATATTATAATTTTTTACATTTTTTTTTTTTTGGGGGGTGGGGCTATGGTCACATGAGACAGAAGGTTATATTTAAAGGGATAATTCACCCAAATTCCAAAAGTACATGTTTAAAAAAAAGAAGCAGTCTATGGACCAGGTATGACAGTTCTTAACTGACTTGCCTAGTTAAATAAAGATAAAATAAATAAATACAAAACGTTACATTCCATCTCTGGAGTTATGTTTACTATATTACGTCTACCACTCAGTCCAGGTTGTTCGATTCTGCTGCAAGGTTGTTCTTTCGGAATGCCAGAGCGCGCTAGATGGAGAGAGGGGGGTATGCTGGGCAGCGTGTGCTCTGTGCTCTCCACAACAAAATACTACCTCGCAAACCTTTGCTGAAAAAAATATAGGTTTGGCTATGGTACAGACCTTTCCCGTCTGTAATTTAAGATTGTTGTTTTACTGGAGATAAAAACTTTTCCAGGTTGTGAATGAGGCGCAGCCTACTGGACACACATGGGATATGTTGGAAATTACACTATATACAGAAGTATGTGGACACCCCTTAAAATGAGTTGCTGACGCGTGTATAAAATTGAGCACACAGAAATGCAATCTCCATAGACAAACAACATGTCCCTGCTGCTACGCAGAATATCAGAAAGAGAATAGGGCCAAGGAGGTCAGAAGAGAACATTGTTTCCATAGGTGAATGTGCATCTAATATGAACCATGTGAAGGTGTGAGTAATGGGGAACCAATCACTTGTCTCCACAATATCTGTGCGTCAGTCACCCCCTCCTTGGGCCTTGGGGGAGATTGTCCTCTCCCATGGATCCCTTTTTTTTCTTAGCAAGGTGGAGACTAAGTAAAGAAATATGTCCTTTTGTTTTCTTAGTACTGAACAAAACAACACGTTCTTTATACTGGAGGCCAAGTGCTGGCACAGGATGTGTTGACGTTTGGAGCCATTGTACGTCATCTCTGAGGTTGCATCTATCTTGAGACGGTATATAACCCAGAGGCTCACTCCACTCAGTGGGCTTTCACTCTGTTCACTTTTGTGTGGGTAAAATACTTTATCGATAAGTTATTTTAATAAAATTAATATCCTGATTGTTGATTGACCTTGTCTCTCCTCATTATTGATTCAAATATCTACTACAAGTTCCAAAAATGCAGGTGTTTCAGCCTAGCTCTGTGCTTTCTGTGGTGGTGGGGCAGCCAGTGGAAAATACATAGGTTAGGGGTTGGTAATGTTCTCTAGTTGCGCCGTGATAGGCTCAGTGTTCTGTCACTCATGGGGACACTACGTCACAGCAAAATCTACGGGGAGAGCTCGAAAATTCAAGCCTCTTGGATGTTGCCATAGCATTACATTAGGAGTGCCCAAACAAGAAGGCTTACGGTACAGGGGACACAGGGGTATACAGAGGATACAGGGGACACAGAGGACACAGAGGATACAGGGGATACAGGGGACACAGGGGTA
Source organism: Oncorhynchus keta (assembly GCF_023373465.1). NCBI lineage: Eukaryota > Metazoa > Chordata > Actinopteri > Salmoniformes > Salmonidae > Oncorhynchus > Oncorhynchus keta. The sequence goes on along the minus strand of NC_068444.1, from coordinate 14,467,559 downwards.
TACAGAGGATACAGGGGACACAGAGGACACAGGGAATACAGAGGATACAGGGGACACAGAGGACACAGGGAATACAGGGGATACAGGGGACACAGGACACAGAGGATACAGGGGACACAGAGGACACAGGGGATACAGGGGACACAGAGGACACAGAGGATACAGGGGACACAGAGGACACAGGGGACACAGAGGACACAGGGGATACAGGGGACACATGGAATACAGGGGATACAGGGGACACAGGGAATACAGGGGATACAGGGTATACAGCGGACACATGGATTACAGGGGACACATGGAATACAGGGGATACAGGGGGACACAGGGACACAGAGGATACAGGGGACACAGGGGTATACAGAGGATACAGGGACACAGAGGACACAGGGGATACAGGGGACACAGAGGACAGGGGATACAGTACAGGGACACAGGGTATACAGGGAATACAGGGGACACAGGGTACAGAGGATACAGGGGACACAGGGTCCCCACAGGGACACAGGGGGAATACAGGGGACACAGGGGGGACACAGAGGATACAGGGGAGGGTCCCCACAGGAGACACAGGGTATACAGGGAGGGGAGGGTACAGGGGACACAGTATACAGGGATACAGGGGACACAGGGGGTATACAGAGGATACAGGGGACACAGAGGGGACACAGGGATACAGGGGACACAGGGATACAGGACACAGGGGTATACAGAGGATACAGGGGACACAGAGGACACAGGGGATACAGGGGACACAGAGGATGGACACAGGGATACAGGGGATACAGGGGACACAGGGAATACAGGGGATACAGGGTATACAGCGGACACATGGATTACAGGGGACACAGGATCCCCACAGGAGACACAGGGTATACAGGGGACACAGGGGATACAGGGAATACAGGGGACACAGGGGATACATGGAATACAGGGGACACAGGGTCCCCACAGGAGACACAGGGTATACAGGGAATACAGGGGACACAGGGTCCCCACAGGAGACACAGGGGATACAGGGAATACAGGGGACACAGGGTCCCCACAGGAGACACAGGGTATACAGGGAATACAGGGGACACAGGGTATACAGGGAATACAGGGGACACAGGGGATACAGGGAATACAGGGGACACAGGGGATACAGGGAATACAGGAGACACAGGGGATACAGGGAATACAGGAGACACAGGGGACACAGGGGACACAGGGGATACAGGGAATACAGGGGACACAGGGGATACATGGAATACAGGGGACACAGGGGATACATGGAATACAGGGGACACAGGGGATACAGGGAATACAGGGGACACAGGGGATACAGGGGAATACAGGGGACACAGGGATACAGGGGACACAGGGGACACAGGGAATACAGGGGACACAGGGTATACAGGGAATACAGGGGACACAGGGATACAGGGATACAGGGGACACAGGGGACACAGAGGACACAGGGAATACAGAGGATACAGGGGACACAGAGGACACAGGAGGATACAGGGGATACAGGGGACACAGAGGATACAGGGGACACAGAGGATACAGGGGACATGGGATACAGGGGATACAGGGGACACAGAGAACACAGGATACAGGGGACACAGAGGACACAGAGGATACAGGGGACACAGAGGACACAGAGGATACAGGGGACACAGGGGATACAGGGGACACATGGGGATACAGGGGGGACACAGGGAGGGGATACAGGGGGGGACACAGACATGGATACAGGGGACACAGGGGATACAGGGAATACATACAGGGAATACAGGGGACACAGGGTATACAGGGAATACAGGGGACACAGGGACACAGGTTATACAGGGGACACAGGGATACAGGAATACAGGGACACAGGGATACAGGGAATACAGGGGACACAGGGTCCCCACAGGGGACACAGGGTATAGGGGATACAGGGACATACAGGGGACACAGGGATACAGGGAATACAGGGGACACAGGAGGGGATACAGGGAATACAGGGGAGGGTCCCCACAGGAGACACAGGGGTATACAGGGGACACAGGGGATACAGGGAATACAGGGGACACAGGGGATACAGGGAATACAGGGGATACAGGGAATACAGGAGACACAGGGGATACAGGGTATATAGGGAATACAGGGGATACAGGGAATACAGGGGACACAGGGGATACAGGGAATACAGGGGACACAGGGGATCCCCACAGGGGACACAGGGGATACAGGGAATACAGGGGACACAGGGGATACAGGGATACAGGGAATACAGGAGGGGACACAGGGGATACAGGGGATACAGGGAATACAGGGGACACAGGGGATACAGGGGACAGGGTATACAGGGATACAGGGAATACAGGGGACACAGGGGATACAGGGAATACAGGGGACACAGGGTATACAGGGGACACAGGGGAACACATACAGGAGACACAGGGGATACAGGGGATACAGGGGACACAGGGGATACAGGGGACACAGGGTATACAGGGGACAGGGAATACAGGGGACACAGGGGATACAGGGAATACAGGGGACACAGGGGATACAGGGAATACAGGGGACACAGGGGACACAGGGACACAGGGGATACAGGGAATACAGGGGACACAGGGGATACAGGGACACAGGGGATACAGGGAATACAGGGGACACAGGGGGAATACAGGGGACACAGGGGATACATGGAATACAGGGGACACATGGAATACAGGGGACACAGGGTATACAGGGAATACAGGGGACACAGGGTATACAGGGAATACAGGGGACACAGGGGACACAGGGTCCCCACAGGAGACACAGGGTATACAGGGTATACAGGGTATACAGGGAATACAGGGGACACAGGGGATACAGGGAACACAGGGGACACAGGGTCCCCACAGGAGACACAGGGTATACAGGGAACACAGGGGATACAGGGGACACAGGGGATACAGGGAATACAGGGGACACAGGGTATACAGGGAATACAGGGAATACAGGGGACACAGGGTATACAGGGAATACAGCATTTCCGACAGTTAATTGATTTATTAAACACATTGATATGGTTTTAACGTGATAGCTGTACCTTTAGTTTATGGTTGACATCAGCCAATCGCCGTTCTCAACGAGTTCAATACACATGAACGCACACAACTCGTTCCTACCGGTTTACAAGTAGCATTGTCAGAGTTTCCCACTTGTTATGAATGCAGCCTTAGTTGTGGTCCCGTGACCTCCCTTCTTGTCCTCTGATTGTCTGTTTCTCCCTTTGCACACAAATGACTTAATAAATGTATGTGTCCAAGCACTCGTGTGTATGCTTGTTCCCCCTACCTCACACAAATGACTTAAATATATCTGGACACCTACATTTAAGTCATTTATCAAACACTCTTATTCAGAGCGACTTACAGTACTGAGTGTATACATTTTTGTACTTGAGATATTTGGCCTACTTGGATATTTGTCCTTTCTCTTCTCCAATGGTGTGAATCTCTGTTTCCCCTGCAGGCAGACATGGACAGTGAGTGATCAGGAGAGATGAAGGAGACAAGCTGGCCAGGGTGAGCAGCACAGTCCATTCTGAACTAAACCATGCTTTGATGTGAAGGACACATACGGACCATTTACGGTTACGCACATATCTAGATACTCATCTCAAGTTACGATTCAGCACATTCTAAATTGACTATCCAATCCTTACCCAAGTTAAATGGTAATCACTCTGTTGTCCTCTCCTGTGTTTCTCTCCAAGGGGTATTCTGTTCCTTTCCTGCCCTAGCAAAACTGAAACGTACTTAAAGGTAACTGAAACCTGCTTTTGGGCTCCCGAGTGACACTGTATCTCAGTGCTAGAGACATCACTACAGACACCCTGATTTGATTCCAGGCTGTATCATAACCGGTCATGATTGGGAGTCCCATAGGGCAGAGCACAATTGGCCCAGTGTCGTCTGGGTTTGGCTGGTGTAGGCCGTCACTGTAAATAACAATGAGTTCTTAACTGACTTGCCTAGTTAAATACATTTAAAAAACAACAAAAAAACAGCTGTTGCCCCTAGTGCCTGGTTTCCAAGTCATCTCCTATGTCAAGTACTGATTTGTATCAGGGGTGACTTGGCTGGCCATCTAAGGCCTACACAGCAAGGACCTGATCAGCAGTTCAGCTTTGGAGACTTGTGGGAGAATTGGCTTTTTGAGGTTTTTGTATTTCTCTTTTACTTATACAAGTACAGAAATTCCATAGAGATGTTTCCCCTTTCACAAGGGAGACCTGTCTCAAGATTAATACATTTCCCCTAAGGTCAAATACACTGTTTCACATTTTGTGTCATGACTACCATGCAGTGTGATGTACGTGTCACAACGTGGAAAAGGACAGCTTCAAGATCTTATCTTCTAAGGAATGATTTTCTCCACATAAGTTGCAAATCAAAGTTCCAGCATGTTCTCAGTTCACATTCTTACATCAGAGTTGTCTTTTGTTATTTCACTTTTAGCTCTTGTTCTTTTACTTTGAGCTTTAAAAATCAGAGACATACGAACGAAACAAAACAAAACAAAAAGGGTCACAGGAAGTGATGCAGCCCAGGAAGCAGGTGCCCATTTTCTCAAGATCTCCATTTCAACTTGACCAAACTCGATAAGACATGTGCTCTCACCAAACAAAGCCATAACACCTTCTGACACAACCTGGGATCCACCATGTCCCCAGACTGCATTCACTTGTTGGTGGGTGGCTGTCTGCAACACAAAAAAAAGGGGGTTAACGTTTTCGTAATCTTGCTGCTAAAGTTATTTCCGGTTGCCCCTTTGAATATGAACTTGTGTATTTTATTCAGAATATTATAATATGTTATTTACCAGGTCAGTTTCTTGTGAGAATGCCAAATGTTGTAGTGACCTATGCTGCATAAAAAGTATATTTTCTAACACGTCTTGTACTTTTTTTGTCTCTTCACTGTGAATGGTGTGTTTGAGAGAAAGAGAGAGAGAAACCGAGAGTGAGAGAGAGCAAGAGAGAGAGAGAGAGAGAGAGTTCATAGCTGGTACACACCACCAGAGGGCCTTGTCTTATCATTTATGTTCTGTAATTCGCTGGAAGGCTGAAGGTACCTTTCATCATGATCGAAAGTAAAACAATGAATGTAATGTTATTATATTTAGAATTGTGTGCTACATTGAACTTAGAAGGATTTTATTTGTGTCTCTATTTTTTACCAATAATGTTTTTTAATTATCTCTGTTTGGATAAAATTAAACGTGTCTTCTTACATTTGTCTATGGATGAGGATTCATGAAGAAGCTTTGCATCATAGAATTAGAAATTAGAATACTAGAATGAACACAAACCTTGTTGTGATGTTAGTGACTAGAGGGAGTAGCTTACAGCTACGATTGGAAGTGACTTTTCACAGCCGGTTAGGAGATCATTATGGCTAACCCTTTTCCTAACCTTAACTTAATTCTCCTAACATGCCACGTTAATTATCCAAGCTTGCTGGGTAAAAAACAAACTTCCGGTCATAGATTTAGCCTGCTACCCTTAGGGGTCAGCAGCATTCTACCCTGTATCCCACTGCTGGCTTGCCTTGGAAGATAGGGGTTGGTCCCTGGATGGGAAACCAGATGCTGCTAGAAGTGGTGTTGGAGAGCCAGTAGGAGGCACTTTTTCCTCTGGTCTAAACAAATGCCCCAGGGCAGTGATTGGAGAAATTGCCCTGCGTAGGGTGCTGTCTTTCAGATGGGATGTTAAATGGGTGTCCTGGCTCTCTGTGGTTATTAAAGATCCCATGGCACTTATTAGGGGTGTTAACCCTGGGTGTCCTGGCTAAATTCCCAATCTCGCCATCATACCATCACAGTCATCTAACCATCCCAAGCTTACAATTGGCTCATTCGTCACCCCTCCTCTCCCCTGTAACTATTCTCCAGGTTGTTGCTGTAAATGAGAATGTGTTCTCAGTGAACTTACCTGGTAAAAATAAATAGTCAGAACCTCTTCTGATGGTATGAAGTTCAGGGAGTTGGTCAACCATGGTTTGCCAGTGCAGTGATAAGACATTGTGTAAAACAATGACTTTGAAGAATTGATCTGCACTGTATATTTGTTAGCTAGTCAGTTTTAGACAAATGATTACATACATTTTTCAAATTAACTGCCAATATTTAAACATTCAAACAATGTAGTACATCCACAGCTATAAACTGGCTGAAATCAGTTGATGATTAAGTGATAATGCCTGAGAAGCCGGTGTGTGGAGGATATATTGGCACGGGTGGTGTTAGGCCTTATCACTTCTATACAATGGATTACCAACATATTCAAATAATGATTGACATATTTTCATTAAAAATGTTATTTTGGTGAATTTATTCATAGTATTTCATCCTTCCACAATATATAATCCCGACACAAATTTAGGGTAGCTACCCACGCCGGCTGGTTGTTTGTTCTATCGGTACGGTTGCTATAGACGCTACCCAGTCATTCAGTCTTTTTGTTCTGTATCTGTGGAAGTAATTCGTTCCAAATGTTCCATTGCCATACGGCTGGCAAAGATCTTATCCCTTGCTAGCCTAGCCTAGCCCAGCCAACTACAACTAACTTACAGTCACCTCAAAAAGTGCAGACAGAATAACAACAAAGTAGGGTCATTTGCATTTGTTTAAGCTGTTTTATAATTACATTTATTTGGAAACATCCATAACAATTAGCTACTGAGGGGCAATTTTGCCTGTCATAGAAAATGTGCTCACTCATCAGGACAATTTTGTTCAGAGGAGTTAGCCAACAACACAGCTAACACAATCACTTCAAACTGAAGCTGCAAAGACTGTAAACTTGCTGCACTTCACTTTGTTTTACCTTTTTTCAATTGACAATTCTTTGTATATATCCATAAAAATGATGCCAGCTGATTCATGATTTAGACTAGCTGAGAAACGCTGCCTGCATGTCTGTCTCATCCCGACTCCCAACACGTTCATTACTATGGGACAGCTGGTGATCTAATTTGAATACTGAAACAATGTTGCAAATGTCGGAGAGACAGACAACAAAGTTTATACAAATCTCCTCTGTTGAAAACTAAATGTTAGTCGAAAAGAAATGGGAGATGATGTCTAAATGTTTTTTTATAGTGGAGATCAGGTTTGTAAATTGCCTGGCTGGGCTGATGAGACAGTGGATTGTGCAGACAGATGGACCAGAGTAAATAGGCATTTTAACACCATTGATTTAACCATTGGTAACTTGTGGAATAGACACAGGTTGGAATGTGGTTTTAACCAATCAGCATTCAGGATTAGACCCAGCCGTTTTATTATAGGACTTAAGCAAGTTATATATGCAACAACAACTGATATTGTGGCATAAAAATAATAATACATGTTTATATATATATATATATATATATTAGAGGCTATTTATACAGTATACAACCTCCATAAACTGTATTTATAATGCATTAATGCATTAAAATCAGGATAATGCCTCTACTGCTATTCATTCCAATTAGACTTCTAGATTTCTCCCTGGCCAATATGGCTGCAATTTCCTTCCCAACCTGGATCTTAAAGGGTTTGTGACATAGCCTTTCTAGTAATTTAATAGGATCTCTATGCTTTGAATTCACATAAATAGCTTAGCTATAAACCCCTTTCCATAATAAAAATATGTACATGCTAGAACTGATACACATAAGAAATAATGGCAACAAACGCACTGGAAAAGGGTTTAAATCGACTTTAGGCGCACTAGATAAATTCCTTGGTGGAGGTGGTTCTATATTAAGCTGACATATAGAATTATTTTAAGATGGTCATTCTACGGATCATTTAGCTATTTGATTTTGAATATGAGGACCCCTCACACACGTTCAAAAGTTTTGGAACCACTTAGAAATGTCCTTGTTTTTGAAAGAAAAGCACATTTTTTTGTCCATTAAAATAACATCAAATTGATCAGAAATACAGTGTAGACATTGTTAATGTTGTGAATGACTATTGTAGCTGGAAACAGCTGATCTTTTATGGAATATCTACATCGGCATACAGAGGTCCATTATCAGCAACCATCACTCCTGTGTTCCAATGGGACGTTGTGTTAGCTAATCCAAGTTTATCATTTTAAAAGGCTAATTAATAATTAGAAAACCCTTTTGCAATTATGTTAGCACAGCTGAAAACGTATCCTGATTAAAGAAGCAATAAAATGGGCCTTCTTTAGACTAGTTGAGTATCTGAAGTATCGGCATTTGTGGGTTTGATTACAGGCTCAAAATGGCCAGAAACAAATACCTTTCTTCTGAAACTCAGTCTATTCTTGTTCTGAGAAATTAAGGCTATTCCATGCGAGAAATTGGTAAGAAACTGAAGATCTCGTACAATGCTGTGTACTACTCCCTTTACAGAACAGCGCAAACTGGAACTAACCAGAATAGAAAGAGGAGTGGGAGGCCCCGGTGCACAACTGAGCAAGAGTACATTAGAGTGTCTAGTTTGAGAAACAGACACCTCACAAGTCCTCAACTGGCAGCTTTATTAAATAGTACCCACAAAACACCAGTCTCAGAGGCGACTCCGGGATGCTGGTCTTCAAGCCATGTACATGGTTGTGTGTGTGTATATAAATATATATATGTGTGTGTGTGTGTGTGTGTGTGTTTATTATTTGATAAAATATTGATTTTACTGCTATAGCCCAAATAAACACATTGCATAACACATTAATCAATTGCAAAACAGACAATCAAAAAATAAATCATAAGGGGTAAGTTTTCAAGTGTCAGGTAGCAGAGCTCTACACTGGAGTCATTGCAAATCAAATTGTGCCACTTGTATCCCACCTTGAGCTGCCGCAAACAGATATGTAAATAGCCTATAACTTCAATTTAGGCTATTGCAGCCTTGTGTTATCATGCAATTAAAGACCATGTTTAAATTCAATTGGAAGCAATTGTGGTCATGGTCACAGCTCTATCGCAATTGCCGATCAGAGTACATTAGATTGATGGTAACAGTCAGTCATATTAGGCTACATGCAAACAAAAACAAAACACTGGCTGTTGTTGACAAACGTATTCAGTTCATATCAATGGCATATTAATAACATTTGATGGAAATCACGACCCCGTCCTCAGTAGTCAATTCCAGCACTAGCCTAGGCCTACAGAGTAATTAATGGACAACACGAGCACTCTTGGCTCTAAATCGCATCGCTGTTCACAACACTATTCATGATGAATAAATTAGTCTGTCAATTTGAACTAAGCAAGATGCTAAACGCGTTCAGCTTACATTTTTACCTAGGCTATCTAAAATGAGATGTAGGACCTATCAAGGACTAGGCTACTTGTTCTAAGCAAAAGAAAACCATGGCAACGTTTAATTACAATCATAAACCCAGATTTTAGTCAGCAGCCCAGGTCTATTGAAAAGTCAATCACGCAAATAGGCCCAGCTATTTGCATGATCCATTCAACGATTTGTAGTCGTAACACTTGGCTCATAATACGGCACAATTGCAAGAAAATAAAATTAACCCAGTTTTTTAAACGTTTGTCCAAATGTTTCTTACAAAGAGATTTCGAGATCCTCTGTCCAACTTTCATCACCCACACTTCTGTCGGATTTATCTATAGTTATGCACATGCGCAAACGGGATATATTTACAATCATAGATAGCATTGGTGGAAAATGATCACGACCTTTTCCCGATAGCGATGGAATTTAGGCTTAAAATTGTTTAGGGAAACCGGGCCCTGGAGTTTAATAAAGACAAATTATATTTTATCTTGCGACATAGGCAAATTCCTTTATTAATGAAGTTACATTGGCTCGCAATAATTATTATTTTGACGGAAAACTGAATGTAGCGTTTTACATCGACATTCCTTCCTAATTCGTTCAATAACTTTATGGAAAAATAATATGACAGTGTTTCTAGAATCTAGATATGTGATAAGTAATAGCCTAGGCCAGAGCCACGTATTTAGAAATAAATACATGTATGGCTCTGGCATAGACACCGACTTTTGTTCAGAGGGAAATTTAAAGGCAGTCCATTGGCTGTCGGATAAACTCAACGACAGCGTTTCCTAAAGGAGATTACTGATTGGTCTTGTCACCTGTCAGACTAGAACCCTTCACCATCAACTTCAGATCAACTTAAAAAACAAAGCCCAGTTGATTTGAGCACACAAGGAAGAGTACTTTTGTGGGTGTGTCTGACTACGTGCGCTCCACAAATAGTTACTAGATCGCAACTACTAGTTTCGAGGAGGACCTTACCGAGACGCAAGTGAAATAATACGTTCTGTTTTGACAGAAAGTAAACTGTGAGAGCGACCGGTCGTTCGAAGTAGTTAGTCTGTCAGTTTAATTTCTGAGATTGTTTGTTGTCCACGTTTACTTTCTTTGTTGTGACGTTTTTGGACGTTATCTGTGAGAATATTTGATCAGCGGCAACATTATGTCAAACCTCCGGCCTAGATGTTGTATTTTAGGAAAGGGTTCGAATGGCTACGGCTTCCATCTGCACGGTGAGAAAGGGAAGGCCGGACAGTTTATCCGACTGGTAGAACCAGACTCTCCTGCCGCCACCGCCGGTCTCTTCGCTGGGGACCGACTGACATTCGTTAACGGGGACAGCGTGGAGGGCGAGAGCCACCAGCAGGTCGTTGCCCGGATACGAGCCACCGTGGGAAGCCTCGAGCTGATCGTGGTAGACGCTGAGACCGCGGAGGTACTGAAGAAGCACAACTTGGAGTGCCGTAAAGAGTATGTCACGGAGGGCATCCCGTTACCGGGCAGCAAGTCGGGCCATGGGGATGCAGCGGAGAGCGAGGCGCCTGCTACATCGGCAGAGAACGGAAACTTCTCCCTACAGAGGCTAAGTGTGAGCGCCAAGGTAAAAGGGATTTCCGAAGTTTCCTATCTAGATTAATTTCGCAGAATATTACATTTTATGTAGGCAATTTTCATACGCCTAGTCATGGGATGTATTGGAGAGCTGACCAGGGTCAACCACTGTCTGTCAACACATTTGAACAACAATATACATTACCAATCAAACGTTTGGACACACTTACTCAGTCAAGGGTTTTTCTTTATTTTCTACATTGTCAAAGTTCTTGAATTTTTTCGGATTGACTGACCTTCATGTCTTAAAGTAATGATTGACTGTTGTTTATCTTTGCTTATTTGAGCTGTTCTTGCCATAATATGGACTCTGTCTTTTACCAAATAGGGCTATCTTCTGTATAGTACCCCTACCATGTCACAATACAACTGATTGGCTCAAACGCATTAAGAAGGAAATCATTTTATTTATGGAATTTAACAAGGCACACCTGTTAATTTAAATGCATTCCAGGTTACTACCTCATGAAGCTGGTTGAGAGAATGCCAAGAGTGTGCAAAGCTGTCAAGGCAAAGGGTGGCTACTTTGAAGAATCTCAAATATATTTTGATTTGTGTCACACTTGTTTACTACATGATTCCATATGTGTTAGTTCATAGTTGTGAAGTTTTCACTTACATTTCAATGTAGAAAATAGTAAAAATGAAGAAAAACCATTGAATGAGTAGGTGTGTCCAAACCTTAGGCTACATCCTACCCTAAACTCCATATGACATGTTCTAGACATTTGCTGAGACTTGCTTTTGTCTCTTTTTAAACATTTTAATTGTATGTCTGTATTGTGTATAGAAGCATTAAACAGACACATGCCTACAGAGCAGATATTATGTTAACCCTTTATGCTTGTGGAAATTGGCCTATGGATAGGGACAAATTGGAATGTTTAAAATAATAAATATAAAAACCATATGCATGACCATGGTAGCAATTGAAAGAGAAGACTTTGGAGATGGGGAAATTCAGACCACATGTTCACCTGACATGACTGAATTCAAACATGACACTGTTGAGTTTATGTGCAGTTTACATTGCCTGTACTTTACACAGCATTTGTCCATGACGAAAACTGAAAATACTCTGGATACATTCCAAGAATATTCTTATTATGTCATTTGAAAGTTTGGTTTAGGTGCAAAATAAGAAACAATTATTACAAGAGTTTGAGCATGATGTCTAACTGGTCTCCAAGTGGACACACAGTGCTATCTTTTTTTACATCCGTTATTAGACAGTGGCAACGATGATGATTAAGAACATGGTCTTTTGCCTGCAATGCAATGCAGTGAAGAAAACGATGACAACAATAACGTCTAATGTAACTGGCCCCAGCTTGGCCCCTCCAGTTGAAATGGTCTAGAACCCCCACTGGACACACCTCTCCAGACTGGGCACAGTCCATATGGAATTTACATGTACTTTTATGGCTCAAGGAAAGAGCCTTCAGCTATAAGGTGCTTTTTTTGATCTCTCCTAGCTTTGCCATCGAGGAACTGAAGCAAACACATTTGTAGTTGTTTGTTTGGAACACAGCCCTGCATCCCCACCTTTACACAATTGCTGTTGTTGTTTAGGCAATCCAGAAATATTCCATTATAAATAACCACTTGGGTCAGGTGGGCATCATTTTGAAAGCTTATTATATTGCCAACATGACTTGCTAAGTTATAAAATCCAATCATAGTGTTAGGCTTTCAATATGGAAATGTGAAGTGCACATTTAGACTCACAGGTTTGTGGTTGTTGTTTGACATCAAGGCGGTATTTATTATAATCCTCAACATCTCGTCTTTCAGAACATACAGATTCCCCTCTCTCATGCCCCGTACACATCGTGATATATTTCATTACGCTGTATGGTCATCTTCACGGAGTCTTGCACCGCTACTGAGCGGACAAGTCTATCGTTTTTCACTCAAGATGGAGGTGAACCAGAGATCGCATTTATTTTGGCAGATAGCAAAATATGACTTTCATTGAAGACCGGATACATATTTTTTCCGTAATAGCTAATAAAACATGTTTTGTTTCGTTACTTTTAACTCTACTTGTTACGCTAACTTTATAGCTAGTCAAGCTAGCCTGTTAGGGAGGCTGCGAATTTTCGCAGCTTTTTGTTAAAAATCACGCAAAATTTCAACGTCCTGCTACTCATACAAGGAATATAGTAAATGCATATGATTAGTATGTGTGGATAGACAACACTCTGAAGGTTATAAAACTGGTTAAATCATGTCTGTGACTATAACAGAACGTGTTTAGAAGTCAAAATCCCAAGGAAAACTGTTCACAAAAAACACCAAAAAAAATATCCCTCCGCCAGTCTCTGTATTGTCTATGGCCAGGGAAATAGATAGAGTCCCGTTTACAATGCCTACAGCTTCCACACGATGTCGCCAGTACTGGCAATTCAGTTCTGGTTTATCCTTGGTGGGATGACGAATAGGCACTTCCTGTCTTGGGGTACACCGAAGGAAGTTATGAAAGGGAGAATATGGACGATGATTTCAAGACTTGCTGCTATCGAAGACAGATCGCCCCGTGATCAATTTGATAGATAATTAACGTTTATTAATACCTAAAGGTGGTTTACAAAAGTAGTTGGAAGTGTTTTGTCAAAGTTTATAAGCAACGTTTTTTAATTTTAAAAAATGACGTTGCGTTTTGAAAAGGTGCTTTTTTTTTTCCTGGATCAGACGGGCTTCATAAATGGACATTTTGGGTATACATGGACCGATTTAATCGAAAAAAAGACCCAATTGTGATGTTTATGGGACATATAGGAGTGCCAACAAAGAAGCTTGTCAAAGGTAATGAATGTTTTATATTTTATTTCTGCGTTTTGTGTAGCGCCGGCTACGCTAATTATTTCTGTTTACGTCCCCTTCAGGTATTTCGGGGGTTGCATGCTATCAGATAATAGCTTCTCATGCTTTCGCCAAAAAGCATTTTACAAATCTGACATGTTGGCTAGATTCACAACGAGTGTATCGAGTACTATTAGTTGGCGCTCTGACATTTCTGCTGATTTGGTCCCTGTACAGGGACAGCAGCCATAAAAGGCAGAACAGCTACAGTAGCTAGCTAAAGGCTAGGCTAGGTTGAAGATACCACTGTAACTAGCAACCTCCACCATAATAATAATCAAAAACAAATGCCATTACCATCACAATATATTTAAACGGGAGGCAAGTCATATAATATAACTGGCTTAACATCCCATGTGTATTATTTAACATGACTATTAAAATAGTATTCACTTAGGAATAGGTAATTGTTTACAAGTTGCTAGCTATCCCATAAAGCCATCACCGAAACCAGAGAAGATTAACATTTTTGGTTTTGGTCACTACCTGTTCTTCAACAGACTTTGTCTGTACTGAAGACTACGCAAAGTGTGGAAAAATTTCAAGTGTGCAGTGTCTGACTCCCAACTGAGCCTTCAACCGCAAGGGGGCAGTGCGATTCCGCTCGGTTGTGGCCATCCCCATTGAAATGAATGACATCCAGCGTAACTTATTGTGAACGAGGCATTAGACAACAAAACCAATTTGTAAAAGTAGCTCAATTAGCGGGAGGGAAGGGGTCATCTTTAGCTGTGCGTGGTACGCACGTTTAGAACAGCTGTCAGTTGAATCCCATGCAGCACTGTGAGTTCTGACGTTGTATTATTTATACATATACACACACGTGTGTGTGTGTGTTACTGTACAGCCACTGAGTTCCAATTTAGGCACTACCAAATCTGCATTGTTCAACCCATACAGGGGCTGACGGGGGCAGTGAGTGTACAGTACAGGGCTACAGAGAGAACTGAATAGACCACATAAAGCTCATGTTCTATAACAGGCCATCCAGTTAGAGATGCCTGTCTGCTTATTGTCTCAAGGTATGTGATCAACACAACATAGGAAATAAGGGCCACATTCATAAAGTGTCTAAGAGTAGGAATGCTCATCTAGGATCAGGTCCTTCATGTCATCTTATTCAATATAATATAAAAAGTGTTTTAAATGATCTGAGATCAGTACTAGTACTCTGAGATGCTTTCTGAATATAGAACCAGCACAAAATGTCTACCGATCCATTTGTAAGCCAGAGTGCTCCTGGTTTTCTCAAGGTCGGAATATCAGGAATTCCTCATTTTAATTAGAAAATAAAATCTGAGAAAGTGATAGCTGAGCTCTAACATACAGACACCTCCACCCCTCTAACACACAGCCTCATACTGCTGGTTATGAAATACTTTTCCATGTGGTATTTCATCCGTGGGTGTGTAGGGGTCGGTTAGTTAGGCAGAACATGTACAATGTCTTCATGTAACTTTGTTAGACAGTGCAAAGGTCTGCTCTCTGATTTATAGCCATTGTGCAATGGCAACACATGGAAAATGTAAAAAATTCCGATCTCTCTCTCTCTCTCTCTCTCTCTCTCTCTCTCTCTCTCTCTCTCTCTCTCTCTCTCTCTCTCTCTCTCTCTCTCTCTCTCTCTCTCTCTCTCTCTCTCTCTCTCTCTCTCTCTCTCTCTCTCTCTCTCTCTCTCTCTCTCTCTCTCTCTCTCTCTCTCTCTCTCTCTCTCTCTCTCTCTCTCTCTCTCTCTCTCTCTCTCTCTCTCTCTCTCTCTCTCTCTCTCTCTCTCTCTCTCTCTCTCTCTCTCTCTCTCTCTCTCTCTCTCTCTCTCTCTCTCTCTCTCTCTCTCTCTCTCTCACAACACAGAGTTACACATGGAGTAAACAATTAACAAGTCAATAACACAGTAGAAAAAATGGGCAGTCTATATACAATGTGTGCAAAAGGCATGAGGAGGTAGGCGAATAATACAATTTTGCAGAATAACACTGGAGTGATAAATGATCAGATGGTCATGTACAGGTAGAGATATTGGTGTGCAAAAGAGCAGAAAGGTAAATAAATAAAGAACAGTATGGGGAATGAGGTAGGTGAAAATGGGTGGGCTATTTACCTATAGACTATGTACAGCTGCAGCGATCGGTTAGCTGCTCGGATAGCTGATGTTTGAAGTTGGTGAGGGAGATAAAAGTCTCCAACTTCAGCGATTTTTGCAATTCGTTCCAGTCACAGGCAGCAGAGAACTGGAACGAAAGGCGGCCAAATGAGGTGTTGGCTTTAGGGATGATCAGTGAGACACCTGCTGGAGCGCGTGCTACGGATGGGAGTTGCCATCGTATGTGGGAGTAGTGGCTATGGAGGGAATACGGTGGTATGTGGGAGTAGTGGCTATGGAGTGAATACGGTGGTATGTGGGAGTAGTGGCTATGGAGGGAATACGGTGGTATGTGGGAGTAGTGGCTATGGAGGGAATACGGTGGTATGTGGGAGTAGTGGCTATGGAGGGAATACGGTGCCATTTGGGATGTAGCTCATGTCTCCCACCACTAATGCACTGCTACCCTTCACTAATCTTCTGGGTTCAAGTGACGGGGGCCACGAAGGCCTCGTCTCTCCCACGGTGCTGCCTGCTTGTGACGGGGTCCACGAAGGCCTCGTCTCTCCCACGGTGCTGCCTGCTTGTGACGGGGTGCCACGAAGGCCTCGTCTCTCCCACGGTGCTGCCTGCTTGTGACGGGGGCCACGAAGGCCTCGTCTCTCTCACGGTGCTGCCTGCTTGTGACGGGGTCCACGAAGGCCTCGTCTCTCTCACGGTGCTGCCTGCTTGTGACGGGGGCCACAGAAAGGCCTCGTCTCCCACGGTGCTGCCTGCTTGTGACGGGGTCCACGAAGGCCTCGTCTCCCACGGTGCTGCCTGCTTGTGACGGGGGCCACACAAAGGTCTCGTCTCTCTCACGGTGCTGCCTGCTTGTGACGGGGGCCACAGAAAGGTCTCGTCTCTCTCACGGTGCTGCCTGCTTGTGACGGGGGCCACAGAAAGGTCTCGTCTCTCTCACGGTGCTGCCTGCTTGTGACGGGGGCCACAGAAAGGCCTCGTCTCTCTCACGGTGCTGCCTGCTTGTGACGGGGTCCACGAAGGCCTCGTCTCTACCACGGTGCTGCCTGCTTGTGACGGGGGCTACAGAAAGGCTTCGTCTCTCTCACGGTGCTGCCTGCTTGTGACGGGGTCCACGAAGGCCTCGTCTCTACCACGGTGCTGCCTGCTTGTGACAGGGGCCACAAAGGCCTCATCTCTCTAAAGGTGCTGCCTGCTAGCCTCCTGCATTCCTCCCTGATGGGACACTTGGCAGGACCTGGCTGATACTGGTCTAATATGGACTGCGTCCCAAATGGCACCCTATTGTCTACATGGTGCGCTGCTGATTACCCAGGTATATAGGGAATATGGTGTCATTTGGGAATCAGCCATGGACTGAGAGGCAGGACTTGGCTGGTACTGGTTTGTGTCCAGTAGGAAGAAAGTGTTTTTGAAATGAGGTTTCTGAACTATTTGCTATGGTTGGGTGTGCCCTACTGAACACAACCATAGTCTAATATGGACTGAGAGCCAGGCACAGACAGCTCCTCCTGGACTCTCAACACTTGGCAAGCCCTCAAAGAGCTGCATATAGTCTGGGTAGGCATTTTATTAATTGTTCAGCTTGGGGGTAGAAGCTGTTAATGAGCCTTTTGGACCTAGACTTGGCGCTCCGGTACCGCTTGCTGTGCTGCGGCAGGGAGAACAGGGTAGCTTGAGTCATTGACAATTTTTTTTTGGACCTTCCTCGGACACCGCCTAGTATGGAGGTCCTAGATGGCAGGAAGCTTGGTCTCAGTGATGTACTGTGCCAGATGCTGATCAGTTACCATACCAGGTAGTGATGCAACCGGTCAGAATGCTCTCTGATGCATCTGTAGAACTTTTTAAGGATCTGGGGCCAAATCTTTTAAGTCTCTTGATGGGGAATAGTTGTTGTCTTCCCCTCTTCAGGACTGTCTTAGTGTGTTTGGACCATGATAGTTTGTTGGTGTTGTGGACATGAAGGAAATGGAAGCTCTCTAACCTGCTCCACTACAGCCCCGTCGATGTGAATGGGGGCGTGTTCGGCCCTCCTTTTCCTGTAGTCCACGATCAGCTTCTTTGTCTTTCTCACGTTGAGGGAGAGGTTGTTGTCTCTGACCTCCTCCCTTTAGGCTGTCTCATCGTTGTCGGTGATCAGGCCCTACCGTTGTTGTCGTCAGCAAACTTAATGATGGTGTTGGAGTTGTGCTTGGACATGCACAGAGACTTGAGTGTGTTTATTAATGGTGTCAAGTTGACCACATGGAAGTTATGACCAGTAACACCTTGGAGGACTGTGTCCATCTTGGTTTCCCTGGAGACCCCAGCGGCGCAGAATGAGGCATTGTCTGTGGTGTGTTTGTCTGGGGAGAAAGGGAGAAAAGGAGAGACTGGGCCAGAGAGGAAAGCGAAGAGGACTCTCACGCCTCTCTAAGGAGGCTGAGCCTGAAATACCTTACCCCTTTCTCACCACAAACACTCATAATGATCTCGTACTCAACCAGTTGTGTGTGTGTGTGTGTGAGAGCCTTGAGGGATTAACCAGCGTATAGCCTTTTTGAAAGGAAAAACCCTCAAAGACCGGCACTCATTAGTTCTAGTAAGATGGAGTAAGGCCCTGGAAGGCAGACTGTTACACTCAGAGTAGGGTGTCTAACCACTCTGACCAGAATGGGTGAAAACACGCTTTGGTGATTACATTTATGTTATAAAATACATTTTACCAAGACAAAAAGCTCAGTTGGTAGCATTTACCAAGACAAATAGAATGATTGACTGTATCGCTTTGGATAAAAGCGTCTGCTAAATGGCATATATTATTATTTATTATTATTATTGTTATGTTTTTTCTCGTAACATAGGATTAACTTTATATCTAAAAAGTCTGATTTCGTAACCTAATACATCTGATAGTAAGCACAGAGCTCCGATGACATGGTACTCATCTTCATTGTTGTTTCTGTTGGTCGTAAAAGGCTAAATTAAAATGACACAAGCTGAATTAAGTGTAAAAATATGAAAACACTAAGTTTCAATCGATATCCATCTTACCTCTAATGTTTTATGTCCTCTGGATTTGAGGAGAAAGATGACTAGTTTAACAGGAAAGTGAGCCTATCAGGTAGCCTTAATTCTTACATAGAATCCAGCCGAGTTGATGTGATGCAATTTTCGTTTAAAAAAAAATCCCCATCTGGCCTCCATTGATTTAGTCACCCTAATTCTGGCCATCCTACAAGTGGTGAAAACTCCAATAACGTTTGAACGGATTATGATAGAGACATGCGGTTTGTCCGTTCTTTTTCCTCAAAGGATGATCTTCACAGGATTATTCATTTAGAGAATTATTATTATATGTTTTTGATTGGACACCCTACTCGGATAGCTGTTAAGATGGAATGACCCTGGAGGGCAGAATGTTACACTCAGAGAGCTGTTAAGATGGAATGACCCTGGAGGGCAGAATGTTACACTCAGAGAGCTGTTAAGATGGAATGACCCTGGAGGGCAGAATGTTACACTCAGAGAGCTGTTAAGATGGAATGACCCTGGAGGGCAGAATGTTACACTCAGAGAGTTGTTAAGATGGAATGACTGTTAGTGATGACAGTGAAACAGCCTTTCTTTCTCTCCTTCCTTTCTTTGGCCAATAATATGGCCTTATGTCCTAAAATCACGAAGCGAATTCCATGTCTTCAACTTCACCCTGACCTTTTAACCATTACCCAGTAGCAGTAGGCAATCTCTGGCTACTCTTTTACAGGTATTTACTAGTTATTTTTTCCTTGAAACATCTTGGTGTCCTTCCTTAATCTTGAGTACACTGCCTCCTCCCAGTGTACTTCACAAATGCCACCCTATTCCCTACGTAGTGCACTACTTTTGACCAGAGCCATCAAAAGTAGTGCACTCGGCTATATAGGAAATCTGGTGCCATTTGAGACACAGCCCCAGTCTGTACTGGATAACCTTAGTTAGACATCAGTCTGTACTGGAGAACCTTAGTTAGACATCAGTCTGTACTGGAGAACCTTAGTTAGACATCAGTCTGTACTGGAGAACCTTAGTTAGACATCAGTCTGTACTGGAGAACCTTAGTTAGACATCAGTCTGTACTGGAGAACCTTAGTTAGACATCAGTCTGTACTGGAGAACCTTAGTTAGACATCAGTCTGTACTGGAGAACCTTAGTTAGACATCAGTCTGTACTGGAGAACCTTAGTTAGACATCAGTCTGTTGTCTATAATAGAACCCCCACATCAGTCTAGCTATCTATATAATATAACTATATAACCTTGGTGTTAGTCTTAGGGAGCGTCCCAAATGATACCCTATTACAGTGCACTACTTTTGACCAGGGCATATTAAGCTCTGGTCAAAAGTAGTACTCTATGGGTATAGCCTTGTTCAATGTGAGATTTCAAAACGTCTCTCAACACATCATGGGTGTTGTTCTCCATTGATCTGGGTGTAGTGCCATTGAGTTGCCCTTATCCCTATGGAACTACACCTTTTATTACTGCAGTTATAGCATTGTTAAAACATTGTATTAAAGACAGTTTTGGCGACTAAGTATTTAAAACCCTTTTGGGCTGGATGTATCAATGTGTTCATTTAAGTAATAATGCACCTTGGGGGTTTGTGGTATACGGCCAATATACTACGGCTAAGGGCTGTTCTTACGCACAACGCGGAGTGCCTGGATACAGCCCTTAGCTGTGGTATATTGGCCATATTTCACAAACCCCCGAGGTGCCTTATTGCTATTATAAACTGGTTACCAATGTAATTAGAGCAGTAAAAATGTTTTGTCATACCTGTGGTATATGGTCTCATATAACACGTCATTGGTATATGTAAGGGCAATAGAGTTAGCCAATCAGCATTCAGGGCTGGAACCACCCAGTTTATGAACATGCATAATCTATGAGCAGAACCTCAATTAGCCATGAAATCCTTAGTTTGAAAGTGACTGTTTTTCTGGAAGCTGTGCCTTTTTTTTTTTTTACCTCCATTTTTCACCCACGTGGGCCAGTCCTCTAGCAATTTGAGTTCAACCAATGAGCTTCAGGCCCTCGCCATTTGAGTGACCGCTAGCAAGAGGCAGCTAGCAAGAGGCACATATAAAGGCCATTTAAGAGCGACTTACAGTCATGTGTGCATACATTCTACGTATGGGTGGGGCACCCACTACCCTGGCGTGGTGCTCACCAACTGAGCCACAGAAGGACCACATTATAGTATGTGACGTAGTATGCAATTTTCAGGGACCAATTTTGGCCCGTGAGCGCTACATTCAGAACTGCTGGCTAAAAAGTATACAAGGGTACGGGAGAGTCTGTCGCATGCTTTTCCTTAATAGCACAAGGAGTCTTAGTGGTAGTGATGGATTTCAATGTGTTGCAGTGAAGTTGAACTTGATTCATTCAGACCCCCGCTTTCCCCAACTCTTAGTCCTGTCTCGTCTTCTATTGCCAAGGCGACACAGATTTGCCACACTGTATAATCTGTTACCACGGAGATCCTGATTTGGGTCACCATAACAACTAGTACTCACAAGCCCTTGGATGATCTTGACATCTCACAGAGCTCTTTGCTGCTCTGGGTTGTTTACTCAGTGACACACACACACACACACACACACACTGGGCTGACTGCCATCATAGTTTGTGAAGATCAATACCTTATGGCTCAAAGTAGGTCTGGGCGATATGGCAAATCAATTATCACAATATCTATATATTTTTTTCATCCGATAACGATAGTTATCATGATATTAATCAAATAGTGTTTAAAATGTGCATATTTGCTTCAGACTCAAGATTGCCTAATGCCTGTAACCGAAAGGTTGGGCCAGTAACCGAAAGGTTGCTAGATCGAATCCCCGAGCTGACAAGGTAAAACAAGGCAGTTAACCCACTGTTCCCCGATAGGCCGTCATTGTAAATAAGAAGTTCTTAACTGACTTGCCTAGTTAAATAAAAAATGTATTATGTGAGCTATACACGTATACTTTAAGGAAAACTGTTCCATGTGGCCAGGGAGCACGTACCTGGGGTCAATGAAATTGATACGCCTCTTGAAACCTTCCTTTTCGATTGTGCTATTTGGTAGCATGTCCTTAGCAATGCAATGCATAATAGCATTTGTGATGTCTTTTGTCTTTTGGATATTTGCTTATAGGGCATAAACTCTGTCAGTGTTGACTGCTTCGGGCAACATCCCTAGATTAGCTGGTGCTTGAGTGGTGTTGATCAACACTGTGGCTCAAACTCAAACTTCCTGCATGCTTCAGATGTTGAAAAGGGTTTGTCTTATTACCAGATTTTGTAGCCACCTGTCGTAGCCAAAATGTTAAACTGAACATTGCTCTGCTCTTTGTCGGACTTCAAAAAGCCAAACCGCTTCCAAATGACTGAAACAGTTTAACCATTTTCATGAATAATTTCTTCCCTGGAAGCTGCTCCTTCTCCATGGCTATCACTGCCACTGTTTTCGCCCACATCACTCATTTCCTGGTTAATAATGGCTCCTACATCACTCATTTCCTGGTTAATAATGGCTCCTACATCACTCATTTCCTGGTTAATAATGGCTCCTACATCACTCATTTCCTGGTTAATAATGGATCCTACATCACTCATTTCCTGGTTAATAATGGCTCCTACATCACTCATTTCCTGGTTAATAATGGCTCCTACATCACTCATTTCCTGGTTAATAATGGCTCCTACATCACTCATTTCCTGGTTAATAATGGCTCCTATACCACTCATTTCCTGGTTAATAATGGCTCCTATACCACTCATTTCCTGGTTAATAATGGCTCC
Organism: Oncorhynchus keta; assembly: GCF_023373465.1. NCBI lineage: Eukaryota > Metazoa > Chordata > Actinopteri > Salmoniformes > Salmonidae > Oncorhynchus > Oncorhynchus keta. The sequence continues at coordinate 14,444,869 of NC_068444.1, read as the reverse complement.
TACACCACTCATTTCCTGGTTAATAATGGCTCCTACATCACTCATTTCCTGGTTAATAATGGCTCCTATACCACTCATTTCCTGGTTAATAATGGCTCCTATACCACTCATTTCCTGGTTAATAATGGCTCCTACATCACTCATTTCCTGGTTAATAATGGCTCCTACATCACTCATTTCCTGGTTAATAATGGCTCCTACATCACTCATTTCCTGGTTAATAATGGCTCCTACATCACTCATTTCCTGGTTAATAATGGCTCCTATACCACTCATTTCCTGGTTAATAATGGCTCCTATACCACTCATTTCCTGGTTAATAATGGCTCCTACACCACTCATTTCCTGGTTAATAATGGCTCCTACATCACTTATTTCCTGGTTAATAATGGCTCCTATACCACTCATTTCCTGGTTAATAATGGCTCCTATACCACTCATTTCCTGGTTAATAATGGCTCCTACATCACTCATTTCCTGGTTAATAATGGCTCCTACATCACTCATTTCCTGGTTAATAATGGCTCCTACATCACTCATTTCCTGGTTAATAATGGCTCCTATACCACTCATTTCCTGGTTAATAATGGCTCCTATACCACTCATTTCCTGGTTAATAATGGCTCCTACATCACTTATTTCCTGGTTAATAATGGCTCCTATACCACTCTTTCCTGGTTAATAATGGCTCCTACGTCACTCGAGGTGCTAAGTGGTTTTTAGTGGGCATGTACCTCTCCACGTGCGTAGTGTCACTTCTCCACACGTTCCTGCTGCGTCACAGAGGTGAAATGGACTAATTATTCTATGTCGACATTATCGAAAATGAATCTATACGTTTTTATATCGTTATTGAGGGAAGTAATTACCTCGATAATTATTGATTTATCGCCCAGCCCTAGCTCGACGCTTTCCTCCCAGGCTGTTGGGTTACTCATATAACGACCTCAAATCATGTGATTGTATTACTCATTGATTTGTGTAATGGTGTGTGTTTTGTTATTAAACTTTGAGGCCCTACATTTTAAGACTCTTCCATTAACCCAGGCTGTCTGACTGGTTCTCCCTCTACTAGAGATAAAGACCGTGAATACAGCAGTTTTAACACATCCATGTAATGGTGATGAGGCTGTGAGGTCTTAAACAGCCAGAAAAAACCCTGTGAACAAACCTGGAAAAAGGACTTCTGATAACATGACAGGGTTGAGATCTGCATTCAGCTTCTACATGTAATTGAGTGGGGCCTTGTGAGTGAATTGATTCTCTGTTATGAGCGATGCTTTGTCTCTGAGCTTCAGACTCTGTATGCTCCTCCTCTGTAATCATGCAGAACTAACACAGCTAAGTTGAGCTTTTACACTGTGTGTGTGTGTGTGTGTGTGTGTGTGAAGAGGCCTGTGGTTTGCTGGCATAGCTCTTCAGAGATTCCAGGCCCAGTAGAGAGCACAGTAGGTTAGGCCATGGTGTAAGCCTTACCATGATGCTTGCTAGAGATTCTTTGGTCCATAGGGGATGCCTTACCTTTGTATCTGACCACTCAAATGGTAGTCTGGACAGTCCATCTTCATTATATTCTCTACAGGTTGGAAGCCAACTCAGAACCCTGTATAAAGACAATTAGTTCATGAAGAGCCATGTAGCTACCGGTATCTGAGGTTTAGGGTGGTGCTGTATCATCAGTCTATCTGAGGAAACCACGTCCTGTGTGTTGCCATAGCGCCAGGACAGACAGCACTGTCACTGTTGACGACAGTACCAGACTAGAACAACCAGAACAGGAAAGAAAAGAAAAGATGTGAGACAGCTAGTGTTTGTTCTGCTGGTTGGAAGACAGAGGAGATGGAAGTAATTTATATTGTGTCAGAGAACACTACTCTCTGACTGTGTGGGTAAGCAGATCAGAAATGAGTCATGACAAAGGAAGACAAGGGAAGATTGTTCATAGTTCTAAACAGAAACCTTAAAGGAAGATGAAGTTGATGGCAGTTCATATTATTATTATTATGTGGTCTATCTTATAATAAAACATGTCTATATGGAGTTCTTTCACAAAAGCCTGTTTCTCTGGTAAACTTCAGTCTTTGTGTCAGAGAGCGACAGAGCGGGAGACTGATGTGATGCCATGGTAATGTTGTGGTCATGTAGCTCAGCCAGTGGGTGTTCTTGTTTGTCGCGTTATGTTGTACCTTTTGACCAGAGCAGAGGTGAAAGGCCCCTCTATAACCAACAGCACTGCTCTGTTGACATACAATCAACCATTATCCCATGCCCCACACCGGTCTCCTATCTAAAAAGGATTGACACTCGCATACACAGCCAGTCCTCCATACCTACCACACCCATCTGTCTGTCCGCCCGTCAGATGCTTGATGCTGACTCACTATTCATGTTTAAACACAGACCCAATCATTGCTCTATAATGAGATGTTATCAGGTGCTATCAGATAAGGTGTTTTTAGATGACCGACTGCTGTGTCGAGTTACTGTGTTCATCCAGTGTGTTGCAATATTGTTGGTGAAGCTCGGATCTTCCTATGGGTGACCCCCAAATGGCACTCTGTTACCTACACAGTGCCCTATGGGCCCTAGTTAGAAGTAGTGCACTATATAGGGAATAGGATGCCATTTGGGATGAAACCTGTGTCTTAACTTGACCCTGTAACTAGTCTACTGCTATCAGCCCATCTCTCTTCAGCCTGTCCTGTGTTGACAGATCTGATTGAATTTGCAGCGCTAGCTGTTTCTCCAGTTGATGGTGGCTGTGCAGGTGGCTGTGCAAGACAAAAGTGCAGCTCTAAGTTCAAGGTTTTCACACAAACTCTTAACTGGTAAAATAAGGGTGAAATATATATTTTTAATTTCACACTCCAATAAAACACCCTCATTCCTCAAGGATGGACTAAATGTTTTGGTTTACTATCGAATGCCACTAGATATCCATCTCTTCTTCAACAATGGAAGACAATGTAAAGACACATTGAAAACTGTAGAATCCCCCAAAGAGGACCACAAGCCTTAGCCACCAGGACCATTCCAAGGAAGCAGGAGTGGAAAATATTTTTGGCATCTCTGATTGTTTTTGTAATTCTCACATAGAAACTTAATTGAGAGGAAGGATGTTTGGAAGCATTTTTCTATTTTGTATGGCAACTATTTGTGGTGGGTCTCCTGAGTGGTGCAGCGGTCTAGAGGCGTCACTTACAGACCCGGGTTCGATCCCGGGCTGTGTCTCAGCTGGCCGCGACCGAGTGACCCATGAGGCAGCGCATATTAATGGACCCAGGGTTGTCCGGATTAGGGGAGGGTTTCGCCGGCCGGGGTGTCCTTGTCCCATTGCGCTCTAGTGACTCATTGTGGGGGTCACCAGTTGTGGGGGTCGCCATTGGTGCGGCTGGCTTCCGGGTTAAGCAAGCAGTGTGTCAAGATGCAGTGCGGCTTGGCAGGATCATGTTTTGGATAACGCATGGCTCTCAACCTTCTCTACCGAGTCTGTTCGGGAGTTGCGGCGATGGGACAAGACTGTAACTACCAATTTGGATATCACAGTCTTTCTGTAGGGAGCTGTAAAAACATTAACCTTTGAGATGCAGGACCAAGGAATGTTATGTGCAAAAGAAAGTTTAGTTTTTATAGGCTTTTAGTTTCCACATGTAAGCTAGGCGGTGCTATGCAGATATGCTAATCTTTATTAGTAAGGATAAGGCAGTTGCGTGTGCACACGCCCATTAGTATTATGAAGGAATTGAGGTTGTCATTTTGACAGCCTCCAAGACTTCCTGTTAGCAGTAGGTCTACTACCTTACCCAGTATTTGCTCTGCGGTTGAGAGCGAGATACAAATTCCATCTAGACACCATTGCTCTCGAGCACAAAACTATACATGCCTTGGCCTAAACATCAGCGCCACGTTAACTTCCACAAAGCTGTGAACGAGCTGAGACAAGGGAAGAAAACACACAATGGGACAGATTGAGACTGCATCTCAAATTGAGACTTCATGCAGAATTTTGAAAAATATCCCTTGTGTACAACGTAAAAAATGTAATAATGCATGCAGAGCAGAATTAGGCCGATACCCACTAATTATCAAAATCCAGAAAAGAGCCGTTAAATTTTACAACCACCTAAAAGGAAGCAATTCCCAAACCTTCCATAACAAAGCCAACACCTACAGAAAGACTAACATGGAGAGGAGTCTCCTAAGAAAGCTGGTCCTGGGGCTCTGTCCACAAACAGACCCCACAGAGCCCCAGGACAGCAAATGTGTAAATATTTTTATTAACATAAGATTCTACTGAGACATAAACCGAACAAGTTTCTCAGACATGTGACTAACAGAAATTGAATAATAATAATGTGTCCCAGAACAAAGGGGGGGTCAATATCTGCAGTATCTGGTGTGGCCACCAGCTGCATTAAGTACTGCAGTGCATCTCCTCATGGACTGCACCAGATTTGCCAGTTCTTGCTGTGAGATGTTACCCCACTCTTCGACCAAGCCACCTGCAAGTTCCCAGATATTTCTGGGGGGAATGGACCTCGCCCTCACCCTCTGATCCAACAGGTCCCAGACGTGCTCAATGGGATTGAGATCCGGGCACTTTGCTGGCCATGGCAGAACACTGACATTCCTGTCTTGCAGGAAATCACGCACAGAACGAGCAGTATGGCTGGTGGCATTGTCATGCTGGAGGGTCTTGTCAGGATAAGCCTGCAGGAAGAGTACCACATGAGGGAGGAGGATGTCTTCCCAGTAACACACAGCGTTGTCATTGCAGGCAATCTCAACAAGCTCAGTCCGATGATGCTGTGACACACTTCCCCAGACCATGACGGACCTTCCACCTCCAAATTGATCCCGCTCCAGAGAACAGGCCTTGGTGTAACGCTAATTCCTTCTAAAATAAATGCGAATCCGACCATCACCCCTGGTGAGACAAAACCGCGACTTGTCAGTGAAGAGCACTTTTTGCCAGTCCTGTCTGGTCCGGAGACAGTGGGTTTGTGCCCATAGGCGACGTTGTTGCCGGTGATGTCTGGTGAGGACCTGCCTTACAACAGGCCTACAAGCCCTCAGTCCAGCCTCTCTCAGCCATCCGTCCTGTCTCCCTGTAGCGCTGTCTTAGGTGTCTCACAGTACGGACATGGCAATTTATTGCCCTGGCCACATCTGCAGTCCTCATGCCTCCTTGCAGCATGCCTAAGGCACGTCCACACAGATGAGCAGGGACCCTGGGCATCTTTCTTTTGGTGTTTTTCAGAGTCAGTAGAAAGGCCTCTAGTGTCCTAAGTTTTCATAACTGTGACCTTAATTGCCTACCTTCAGTAAGCTGTTAGTGTCTTAACGACTGTTCCACAGGTGCATGTTCATTAATTGTTTATGGATCATTGAACAAGCATGAGAACAGTGTTTAAACACTTTACAAATATAGAACTGTGAAGTTATTTGGATTTTTACAAATTATCTTTGAAAGACAGGGTCCTGAAAAAGGGACGTTTCTATTTTTGCTGATTGGAAATGATGCAGACAATTACATTGATGGAAGCAACAATCAATCCGCAACATTAAAGCCGATCCACCCCTTAAAGTATAATAATTTGAAAACAAATCCAATTTTCCATATCGAATGGGTGAAATACCACAGTGTGCAATTACAGCAACAAGATTTGTGACCTGTTGCCACTTGTTGACTTATTTTCCCTTTTGTACTTTAACTATTTGCACATACAATGACATTTGAAATGTCTTTATTCTTTTGGAGTCTAATGTTTTACTGTTTTTTTTTTTGTTGATTTCACTTGTTTATTATCTACTTCACTTGCTTTGGCAATGTTAACATGTGTTTCCCATGGGGGAGAATGGTGCTCCTTCTGGCAGTAACACTCACACACCCTTAACATGTGTTTCCCATGGGGGAGAATGGTGCTCCTTCTGGCAGTAACACTCACACACCCTTAACATGTGTTTCCCATGGGGGAGAATGGTGCTCCTTCTGGCAGTAACACTCACACACCCTTAACATGTGTTTCCCATGGGGGAGAATGGTGCTCCTTCTGGCAGTAACACTCACACACCCTTAACATGTGGTAGATTGTTCTTCTTATTCAAGGGGTGTCTAATCCTGAATGCAGACAGTAAACATTACACTCACAAAAGTTCCAGTCTCAGCTTCAGCAAACCGTACGACAGCCTGGACAAATACAGAGGGAGAGACTGATCTGTCCCAAATGCCACCCTATTCCCTATATTCCCTACGCGGCAGCGTAGCCTAGTGGTTAGAGCGTTGGATTAGTAACCGGAAGGTTACGAGTTCAAACCCCCGAGCTGACAAGGTACAAATCTGTCGTTCTGCCCCTGAACAGGCAGTTAACCTACTGTTCCCAGGCCGTCATTGAAAATAACTGAAAATAACTGACTTGCCTGGTTAAATAAAGGTAAAATTAAAAATAAAATAAAAAAATTAAATATACTGGACTACTTTTGACCAGAGCCCTATGGCACAATATACGGAATAGGGTGCCATTTTGGATCTACTGTAGTGAGACGAGTAACAGTCTGCTGCTGCTGCTGGTGCTCACTGCTCTAAGCATTTTTTAAAGCTTCAGCAAAATACTTGAAGCTGAATGAGTACTTTAATAGACAAGCGCTTGTTTTGGATGCTTGGAGCTGTGCCGTTTTAAGTCTACACTACTAGTGTTGCCAAAGTTCAAAACAAACCACTCGAATCACCCCCAAAACATCAATCCATTTACAACTGCTTGTCTATCAGAGATTGAGAGTCTTTGCTGTGGCTGCAACTGGCTGAGGAAACCACCCTCGTAGTGTTTTGAGTGCAGATTTCTGCTGTGACAGCGGCTGGCTGGGAATCAGGGGTTCAGGCCTCTCCGTCTCCCCAGGACAAAGCTTCTCATTGTCAGCCTGCCTGGCCTCCCAGTCCCCCCAGAGGACGACCTGGGATTGGAGCTGGACATGGGCGTAGTGACGGACACCAGCGGGGTGGGGGGTGTACTGAAGCTGTCATACAGCCTGTGTTGGTCTTCCTCAACAGTCAATGGTTATGAAGCCATGTGTGAATCAATGAAACGCTCAATAATGTCCTTCCATGTTCATCCCAGCCAGAAACAACTCTGCACGGACCATTTTAGGATATTAAACCAATCATATTCTGTGGTTGACTCTCAAACTGACCCCTATTTCCAATATAGTGCACTACTTGTGACCAGGGCCCATAATTAATAGGGTGTCATTTGGGAGGCAGGATATGACTCATATAAACTGGGTTTATTTTCTGCAAGCAAGTTTTCTACAGCAGGGAGACGCATCACATGGGTGGACGTTCAGGATGCAAAGGTTGCTCTTAAGGTTGGTAACAGATAATTATTAACAGGTGACTAACGATTACAGAGCAACAATCTCTGGAACAGCCCTTTTTATCAGTGGAGGAGGAGTACTTTTTTATATGATGATTGTTCTCTATCATTACTGTTGTATGCAAAATAGATATAGGCCTCTATATATCCACCGGTCGTAAAGTCTCTCCACCTTTACAGCATCTTATCTGTTCCATTAGTTATGATTGAAATGGGATTTAACACCAATCAGGGCGTTTTCTTTGTCCTTCCCCAAAACGACTTGTCCTCAACCTGGCTCAATAAATGTACATTTCATGTCTTATATGCATTTAGAGAATTCTGCTAACTTAGAATTCTAATGGATGACATATTGGTATCAAAAGTTCCAAGAACAATTGCATTCTGGTTCTGAATGAGAATGTTTTGCATAGAGGGTTTGGTTGGTGCCAACATGGAGGTTAGGTTGGCAACCTCTCTGGCTGTGCTGTTAACCTCATTCCCTTTTCTGCTACTGCACTCCTATGTAGCTGTTAGCCTGTCTCCACCTCTAGTGGGATTAAATGCTTAGTTTAGCGTATGACCACTCCTGGATTAGTCCGTTACATTGAACACCAGTCCAGAGCCCAGCTAGACTCTCTAGCAAGCCTTGTCACTGACTTGAGACTGAGTTTAACAGACGCTCGCACACAACCCAAGCCACACAGGTGTTTTTTAATATTTATTTTACCAGGCAGGTCAATTAACAACAAATTCTATTTTACAATCACAGCCTGGAGTCTGAACTGCTCCTCTTAGATACAGTATTATCCTACTGTTCATATTCATAGAACTATAGTATGTAGAAGCAAGTATGGAGCTTGGCGGTAGGGTTGCCAACTTTCTCACTACCAAATAAGGGCCAAAAGGTGGCGTGCCAGTGCACGGTGCCACGGCGGTGTGGGTATGGTGTTGTGTGAAAGTGTACATTCAATGTTCTTATTTAATTGGAATGGCAAAACATTCTTATATTCCGTTTAGCCTATAGCTTTACTAAAACTGTATCATTATGTAAACAAACATCAAAATAAATGATCAAAGAAATCTCAGTTTGGAACTTGACAGCAGACAAAACATTTCAAATGCAAAAGAGGAAAAATGGGAAAGAGGAAAAGGGCATGAATCACTCCAAGTCTACTTCTTCCATGGATATTTGTTCTGCTCTAGACTGAGTCAAGCAGTCCTGTTGCATAGCCAGAGAAAAGTCCTTCCATGACAAGTCGCAGTTCAGATATTTTAAGTTAATTTTGATCAGCTCTGTGCTGCATCTGTTTTTTGAGTCAGACCATTTAATGGTCATCAGACAGAATCCTCTCTACAAAGGCATTTGAGCCTGGCACACTGAGGACAAATGAGACAATCCTGAACATGTTGATAAAGTTGGCTTTCCCTAGGTTTTGGAAAACTGCCACCCACTTCTCACTGGTGTATTTTGTGATATCCTGTCTGGCTTTCTGTATTTCCTCCCGGCTAACACAAAACTCTTCAGAGTTGGTCAGTACGACCGTCTCTGTCATTTTGAGGGCAACCACCACCCGCTCCAGGTCAGTGAAGGAGAGCTCCTCAGAGGTCGACTGGTTTCAGTTCCACCATTTACATTTTCTGGTGAGAAATCAAACTACTTGTCAATGTATGTAATGACAGTGTCATAGACCCTCAAAGTCCTGTTGCTGCTTGGACCTTTGTGCTGACAGTTGTTTGTCCATCAGCTGCTTGGTCTAGTATCCAAAGAAGCTGTCCCGTTTCCCCTGAAGCATCTTCATTTTAAATGTTTTGACTTCCTCGTAAACATCTGTGATGCAGAGTGTTGTTTCCTACAGCTTTTTTACGAGTTGGTCAAAAACACACCCTACATTGTGGAAAAAATCACAGATAAATCTCGGCAGCTTCTGTTGTTTCTTCATGCCACAGGACAGGTCTCCCCAAGGGACCTGAAGTATGACGTAAGAGCTGGCCAGCTTTGCAGGAGACGGTCGACAGCTGGTTTGAAGAGCGAGCCATCGTGTGCAAACATGTCGCAGAATTTCACACACTCCATCAGACACAGAGAAATCTCTCACACACACTGGAAACATTTATCTGATTCCCTTGTTTGAGGCATCACTGGCAACTGAGAAATACACGGGCTCACCTTCGTTCGGTGACAGACCATCCAAAACTAATTGTAATCATCTCCGCTTTCGTTCTTCCCAAGTGCATCATCTTCACAACATTTGAGTCATGAAACGAAGCACCGTTGACCATAACAAGACAGTCAGTGCTGTTGTAGCAGAGTCCGTGTTTAACCGTATGGTACATAGACGAGGCTTCACTTGCCGCGATTTTTGTCATTTCCCGCAGTAAGACGTCACGAAAAATGAACCAATATTGCTAGCACCTTTTTAGCTAGCGTGGCCTTCTTGTGCATTTCTGTGGTTATTCTCCCCTCCATGGCCAATTTGAGAATTACCGACCGCAAAAAGTACAGAAAGCTTTTGTCGAGTCACCGCTGACGGGCTGAACCCACGCCTTTTTTGCTTTCCGTTGTTTGTTGTAGCTGCAGTATTTTTTTTTCTCGTCTTTTTTGCAGGTTTATCCATATTTCCTTGATACGCCAAACCGACCGAACAACAACAGAAATGACTTTGCAGGAATTGCCATGTTTACGCTATACTGTGATTGGATGAAAAAACGGCACCAATTTAGCCCAATATAAGGGACATCCCGGCTAATACGAACTGTTGGCAACCCTACTTGGAAGAGCTATAATGTTCGTAAAGAAACTGAATTATGCTTGGTGAGTATTTAGTAACAGCAGTGCACTAGGTCCAATAGCTTCATGTCCGTTTTCCCTTGCTAGCCGTCTATGTTCCACATTTGCAGTAATAAAACGACACGGGACGACGTTTTAATTGTCCCAGCTCCCTGTCTCTGGTGTAAACCTGTCACGGAGTGTTCTCTAATTCATTGAGAACAGGAACCCATTTCTCTCTTGGTCTTCGGATGGTTGTTGAACGCTAGAATCCAGTCCGTCTTGATCTCTGTCACACTAATGGTATTTTAACTACATTTTTTAAATATCCATTCCAGGTCAACTGTTGCTTTAAATGTGGAGTTTGTGCTAATTGTTCTCTTTGTGATGAGCAATCTGCTATTTTGCTCTTTGTAGAGGTATAGATCTGCTCTCTCCATGTAACAGCGTAGAGATGTGCTGAACTAGACATGCTTTATCTCTGTCTCTCGCTCTCTTGCTGTCTCACTCTCTCTATGTATAGATATGTGCTTAACAAGATCTGTTTTCTCTGTAGGACTCGAAGGCAGAGCTGCGTCCTCGTCTGTGCTCGATGAAGAAGGGTGTGACGGGCTATGGCTTCAACTTGCACAGTGAGAAGTCTAAACCGGGCCAGTACATTAGAGCTGTGGACGAGGAATCTCCTGCTGACAAGGCTGGCCTCAAACCGCAGGACAAGATCGTACAGGTACGTATATCTTTACTGTACAAACAGACTCTGTACAGGACGTTTTTATAAAGCCAACTACCCAGCAGCACATCCCTGCTCTCATCCCTGAACCATATTAGCAATGCAGTGCAATATTCTTCTGGTACTATTTGTCTTCACCTTTATCAACTTGTACAGACATATCTTCTCTTGTATGAAAGTCATCGATATGACAATCAGACAGTTGTGCTGGCCTTGAGGATGAATTTGTGTGTTGTAATCTCATTACATCAGTGGCAGAGTGGGAATGGTAATCAGTACTGGGATTAGGTAATGCACTGTTGGGAAGTGACTTTGTGCGGGGGGGAGGGAGAGAGACACAAACAGAGGGTTTTTCAAGGCCAGTTGTGTTAGTGTGAAGGGGAAACAGTCCTTGATACCGTTGTTTTTCGGGCCCTTGGTCCCCATGTCGTAATACGACCACTCTGTCTCTGACTTGAATTACACTCCAATTACACTGACTTCAAACCGTGTCTGACAAAGGTCAAGGCTGTAAGTCTAATGCTTTCTACTAACCAGGGAAACATTTGTATCTCTGTCTCTAACCAGGGAAACATTTGTATCTCTGTCTCTAACCAGGGAAACATTTGTATCTCTGTCTCTAACCAGGGAAACATTTGTATCTCTGTCTCTAACCAGGGAAACATTTGTATCTCTGTCTCTAACCAGGGAAACATTTGTATCTCTGTCTCTAACCAGGGAAACATTTGTATCTCTGTCTCTAACCAGGTTAACAGTATGTCTGTCTCTAACCAGGTTGTCTGTCTCTAACCAGGTTAACAGTATGTCTGTCTCTAACCAGGTTGTCTGTCTCTAACCAGGTTAACAGTATGTCTGTCTCTAACCAGGTTAACAGTATGTCGGTAGTAGGGATGCAGCACAGTGAGGTCGTAGCAGCCATCAAGGCCGGGGGAGATGAGACCAGTCTACTGGTGGTGGATCGTGAAGCAGAAGCCTTCTTCAACACCTGCAACGTCATTCCTACTGAGGCCCACCTCACAGGTACACACACACACACACACACACACACACACACACACACACACACACACACACACACACACACACACTATATCCTTGGAAAAACGCTTGTCGGGCAGATTCCTGTGAATCCTTCGGTCATTTGGTCATAGATTAGTGCAGTAGAAATTGACTAGGAAGGATTAAGGAAGTGATAGACTTCCATATAAGTACTACTTGTCGTCAAGTAGTACTATCTCTCTCCAAACGTACACACAGTGGCCTTGTTGAAGTTAATGATTAAACTGGAGTTGGGGGTGGGGGACTAGCTGGCTGGCCATAGTCCCAGTCGGTATTAGAACATTGCAGCCCGCTTGTGGCGAAAACCTGTGGTTACCTAGGTTACACCATTGGCTCACAGCAAAAACGTCACCTTTTTTCAAACACAGTTTTCTTGTTTGGTTGATTTGGTCTGTTACAAAACTACATTTAAAGAAATGTAAAACATGTCTGAAGATGACTTTTCAAAATGGCTGCCGGGCGTTCCCACTACTTAGAACATGTTCAAGGTCACTTTAGTAGTCAAAAAGCGAGCTGAGATCTAAACGCTCAGAATTGTTTCAAGATGTGACTTAAACGTAACATTAACCTAATAAAAAGACTTCTGTAAGGAATGAGCTTTTTGGCCTAATACATTATCACATCATATTGGCTATATGCCTGGCCTGCCAATATCGTTATTCTCAGGGAGAGAGCAGCAGAGGATCCCTGCTCCCTCCTTCCTTTCCTCTGGTAGACTGACCAGAGAGAGGGAACATGTCTTCTACCCGATTGTGGAAAAAAAGAGTCTCATCGCACAAATTCATGTTGTTCTTATGACCAGAGAAAGTGAAATATTCTTAGGTATTAAAAATAGACACGACCAGCTGCTAATACTAATAACAACGCAGGGCTATCGATGGACTTGGCTACTCATTCATTGCTGCTGCAGTGTGAGGGGAAGTAGGGAGAAGCACGTTTTATAAGTGTTGACTAAAAACAGTTGACAGTGCTGAATAAAATAATAGAGAAACTCAAACAGCAGCTCTTTGCTGTATTCTTTGACAATCTCTCTCTGGTCAAAAGGTTTTAAAAGTTATGAAATCTCACGTTGGCTAGTATCAAATTGATCTGGTCGTGGAAGCTGTAGGCATGGTGATTTGAGCTATCCAACGGCCAGCACAGTAGGCAGCACTCGATTTATCAACATGTCTCCCAGTCCGCTGGGTAGGCAGTTTGTCTTCTCAGACAGATGAAACGACAACACTTGGTGCGCAGGGCTTCTGAGTCACCAACAACACAACACAAATCACATCAAAAAGGAGTCAAAAACTTTGTTGGCTTTTCTATAGAAATGTTTGTTGATCGACTAGAAGATCAATCGGTTGATGACCATGGCTTCCCTCATGCCCGTTCCATGACGGCGCTAGCAGCCACGTGAGTGAATACTAGCTAGCTACTGACCGTAACATTAAGGTAGTCAAAACCAACAACACAAACAAATGGACTTAAAAGACTATACTAAACAAGTTTATATGTCTTACCTGTGGTGAAATGTTTTCCATGCACATAGTAGCCTACTTGGACACAGTCCCCAGTCTCCCACATCAAATAACCTGAAGCCACAGACTCTTCTCGCTGGCTCTATTTCCCTACATTAGGAGTGTTATGAACTATAGTTTGGTATTTCTGACCTGGTTGCATGTACATTGAACAACAGCTTTTCAGCATGTTTTGTCATTTCTGTACAACGAAGGTGGCTCTTTTACAATGTGGCTCAACGGAGAAAGAATGTTTTGTTTTCCTCAATTTGTTGGTCGACAGGAATCTCATATTATTACGTGAATATCGACTCGGACTATCAAAAAACCTAGACTAAGCCAATAGCCTTCTCTTTGAAGATGAAGTCATGGCAACAGTATTCATGGTGACAGCTGGGGTGTGGAGGATGCAAAAGTCCCTTAAGATCTAGGACAGAAGTCAGGCACTAAAGTCCAACCCTTTATTCAGGTATATCACATTTCCACAGTACTAATTAGTCAACAATAACACTGACATCACGCAGGACAGAAAATATGAAGATGAAGAACTGATGAAGATGAAGAACTACACTATATGACCAAAAGTATGTGGACACCTGCTCGTCGAACATCTCATTCCAAAATCATGGGCATTAATATGGAGTTGGTCCCCCCCTTTGCTGCTCTAACAGCCTCCACTCTTCTGGGAAGGCTTTCCACTGATGTTGGAAATTAATGCAGGGATTTGCTTCCATTCAGCCACGAGCATTAGTGAGGTCGGGCACTGATGTTGGGGCGATATAGGCCTGGCTTATTTTCGGTGTTCCAATTCATCCCGAAGGTGTTCGATGGAGTTGAGGTCAGGGCTCTGTGCAGGCCAGTCAAGTTCTTCCACACCGATCTAAAAAAAAAAAACACATTTCTGTTTGGATCTTGCTTTGCACAGAGGCATTCTCATGCTTAAACAGGAAAGGGCCTTCCCCAAACTGTTGCCATGAAGTTGGAACCACTGCTGCTACTCTCTGTTTATCTTGTATGCATAGTCACTTTAATTATACATTAATGTACATACTATTGGCCTCTCAATTGGCCCGACCAACCAGTGCTCCCACACATTGGCTAACCAGGCTATCTGCATTGTGTCCCACCACCCGCCAACCACTCTTTTTACGCTTCTGCTACTCTCTGTTCATCATATATGCATAGTCACTTTAACGATACCTACATGTACATACTACCTCAATAAGCCTGACTAACAGGTGACTGTATATAGCCTTGCTCCTCTTATTTTCAACTGTCTGTAAAAATACTGTTTTATTTTTTACTTATATACACACACACACACTTTTTCTCCGCACTGTTGGTTAGAGCCTGTAATTAAGCGTTTCACTAAGGTCTACCTACACCTGTTCTATTCGGCACACGTGACAGACTTTGATTTGATCACTCCAGAGAACGTGTTTCCCTTTCATCCAATGGTGGTGAGCTTTACACCCTCTCCTTCTCCCTCTACCCTCTCCTTCTCCCTCTCTACCCTCTCCTTCTCCCTCTACCCTCTCCTCCTCCCTCTCTACCCTCTCCTTCTCCCTCTCTACCCTCTCCTTCTCCCTCTCTACCCTCTCCTTCTCCCTCTCTACCCTCTCCTTCTCCCTCTCTACCCTCTCCTTCTCCCTCTACCCTCTCTTTTCCCTCTCCTTCTCCCTCTCCTCCTTTTCCCTCTCTCCCTCTCCTTTTCTCCCTCTCCCTCTCCTCTCCTTCCCTCTCCCTCTCCTTCTCCCTCCTACCCTCTCCTTCTCCCTCTCCTCTCTCCCTCCTCCCTCTCCCTCTCCTCTACCCTCTCCCTCCTCTACCCCTCCTTCTCCTTCTTCTCCCCCTACCCTCTCCCCTCTCCTCTCTCCCTCTCTACCCTCTCCTTCTCCCCCTCTCTCCCTCCCTCTCTACCCTCTCCCCCCTCTCTACCCTCTCCTTCTCCCTCTCTACCCTCTCCTTCTCCCTCTCTACCCTCTCCTTTTCCCCCTCTCCTTCGCCCTCTCTACCCTCTCCTTCTCCCTCCTACCCTCTCCCTCCCTCCTCTCTCCCTCTCCCTCTCTACCCTCTCCTTCGCCCTCTCTACCCTCTCCTTCCCTCTCTACCCTCTCCTTCTCCCCCTACCCTCTCCTTCTCCCCCTACCCTCTACCCTCTCCTTCTCCCTCTCTACCCTCTCCTTCTCCCTCTCTACCCTCTCCTTCTCCCTCTCTACCCTCTCCTTCGCCCTCTCTACCCTCTCCTCGCCCTCTCTACCCTCTCCTTCGCCCCCTCTCTACCCTCTCCTTCGCCCCTCTACCCTCTCCTTCGCCCTCTCTACCCTCTCCTTCGCCCCCTCTCTACCCTCTCCTTCGCCCTCTCTACCCTCCCTCCTTCTCCCCTCTCTACCCTCTCCTTCTCCCTCTCTACCCCTCTCCCTTCTCCCCTCCCTCTACCCCCCTCTCCCCTTTTCCCTCCCTCTACCCTCTCCTTTTCCCTCTCTACCCTCTCCTTCTCCCTCTCTACCCTCTCCTTCTCCCTCTCTACCCTCTCCTTCTCCCTCTCTACCCTCTCCTTTTCACTCCAGCTGACGCTTGGCATTGCACATGGTGGTCTTAGGCTTGTGTGCTGCTGCTTGGCCATGGAAACCCATTTTCATGAAGCTCCCGACGAACCGTTTTTGTGCTGACGTTGCTTCCAGAAGCAGTTTGGAGTGAGTGTTGCAACCGAGGACAGACTATTTTTATGCTTGACACTCTTCAGCATTCTGTGGTCCCGCTCTGTGAGTTTGTGTGGCTTGCGGCTGAGCGGTAGTTGCGCCTAGACGTTACCACTTCACAATCGCAGTACTTCCAGTTTACCGGGACATGCTCTAGCAGGACAGAAACTTTATGAACGGACTTGTTGGAAAGGTGGCATCCTATGACTGTGCCACTTTGAAAGTCACTGAGCTCTTCGGTATGTTTGTCTATGGAGATTGCATGGCGGTGTGCTCGATTTTATACACCTGCCAGTAACGGGTGTGGCTGAAATAGCAGAATACACTAATTTGAAGGGGTGTCCATATACAAAACCAGTCTCAACGGTGAAGAGGCGACTCCAGGATGCTTGCCTTCTAGGCAGGGTTCCTCTATACAATGTCTGGTCTTTTGCCCATCTTAATCTTTTATTTTTATTGGCCAGTCTGAGATATGGCTTTTTCTTTGCAACTCTGCCTAGAAGGCCAACATCCCGGAGTCAGTCGCCTCTTCACTGACGTTGAGACTCGTGTTTTGCGGGTACTATTTAATGAAGCTGCCAGTTGAGGACTTGTGAGGCATCTGTTTCTCAAACTAGACACTCCTCTTACTCAGTTGTGCACCGGGGCCTCCCACTCCTCTTTCTATTCTGGTTAGAGCCAGTTTGCGCTGTTCTGTGAAGGGAGTAGTACACAGCGTTGTACAAGATCTTCAGTTTCTTGGCAATTTCTTGCATGGAATAGCCTTCATTTCTCGAAACAAGAACAGGTTGATGAGTTTCAGAAGAAAGGTCTTTGTTTCTGGCCATTTTGAGCCTGTAATCAAACCCACAAATGCAGACGCTCCAGATACTCAACTAGTCTAAAGGCCAGTTTTATTTCTTCTTTAATCAGTTTTTAGCTGTGATAACATAATTGCTAAAGGATTTTCTAATGATCAATTAGCCTTTTAAAATGATCAACTTGGATTAGCTAACACAACGTGCCATTGGAACACAGGAGTGATGGTTGCTGATAATGGGCCTCTGTAACGTCTATGTAGATATTCCTTTAAAAAAAAAAAGCAGTTTCCAGCTGCAATAGTTATTTACAACATGAACAAATTCTACACTGTATTTCTGATCAATTTGATGTTAATAGACAAAAAATGTCTAAGTGACCCCAAACTTGTGTGTGTGTGTGTGTGTGTGTGTGTGTAATATCATTATTCCTTATCCACAATGGTGACTAAACTATTGTTCCACAGAACCGGTCAGCTGATTTGGCTTTTTGTCTGTTTCCTCTAGGACCTCTTCCTGAACCTGTGTCCAATGGAGGCGCAGAAGAAGAAGAGGTGAGGAGTGTGGGGGGGGTGGGGGGCACTTCTCTCGGGCTCTTATCACCAAAGTGGACATTCCTGGATAGAGATTAGGACGGTTCTCCTGGGAAAACTTTCCTCAACAATCACTCATCCTAGACCTAATGTTCTTTCTCTCGCTCTGCCGTAAACATTCACATGATTCAGAGCTTGAATTGGTAAATCAGAAACCTAAATAAGCCCTTGGCTAGATAAGATGGGGGTGTGGTAGTAACCACTCACTATAATCACACCTCATTGAGAGCAGACCAATCTAAAGCAGTGACACTAATGCTGTGTCCCAAAATGGCACCCTGTCCCCTTTACCCATTGGGCTCTAGTCAAAAGCAGTGCACTTAATAGATAATGGGGTGCCATTTGGGACGCACAATAAGATTTGCCCCTGACTGGCAAAGAAGCCATGACACCCTGGGAACGAGCCTAGGGGATTGGCAGCGACGATATCGTGGCTGACCCTGTCACCATGGTAACTGTCGGATCAGAGCGGTGGACAGTGGGCCAGTGTGCTCCCTCTCTCTCTCTCTGGGATTGGGAGCCTCTGTAATTCCTGAGGCATGCTGGAGATTATGCTAATGAGATGAGATGGCTAACTATGCGACTATCCCACTAACTCAGGGCGACAGAGCTGAGAGTAGAGAACATACGCATTATAATGTCTCTGAGCAGGTGATCAAATCAAAATCACATTTTATTAGTCACAATGGCCAAATACAACCGGTGTAGATCTTACAATGATATTCTTACTTACGAGCCCCTAACCATCAATGCAGTTAAAAAATAAAATAACAAGTAATTAAAGAGCAGCTGTAAAATAACAATAGTGAGACTATATATACAGGGGGGTACTGGTACAGAGTCAATGTGCGGGGGCACCGGTTAGTCGAGGTAATTGAGGTAATATGTACATGTAGGTGGAGTTATTAAAGTCACTATACATAGATGACAACAGAGAGGGGTAGAAGCTGTTTAGAAGCCTCTTGGACCTAGACTTGGTGCTCCGGTGCCACTTGCCTTGCGGTTGCAGAGAGAACAGTCTGCCTAGGGTGGCTGGAGTCTTTGACAATTTTTAGGGCCTTCCGCTGACACTGCCTGGTATAGAAGTCCTGGATGGCAGGAAGCTTGGCCCCAGTGATGTACTGGGCCGTTCGCACTACCCTTCTGTAGTGCCTTGTGGTCGGAGGCTGAGCAGTTGCCATACCAGACCGTGGTGCAGCTGTAAAACCTTCTGAGGACCCATGACAAATCCTATCAGTCTCCTGAGGGGGAATAGGTTTTGTCGGGCCCTCTTCGCAACTGTCTTGGTGTGCTTGAACCATGTTAGTTTGTTAGTGATGTGGACACCAAGGAACTTGAAACTCTCAACCTGCTCCACTACAGCCCCGTCAATGAGAATGGGTGTCAATGTTCAGCAGCAAATAAAAGACTGCACAGTGATCAGTGTTGGTGTGTTGTCTCAGCCAGTTAATAGAATCACACAGGTTGCAGTGAGTAGGGTACCACAAGGTGAATCCTGACCCCTAGTGGCCACAGTGATCAGTGTTGGTGTGTTGTCTCAGCCAGTTAATAGAATCACACAGGTTGCTGTGGGTAGGGTACCACAAGGTGAATCCCGACCCCTAGTGGCCACAGTGATGATCACACCCACTGGTGATGGCAGTGCTGTATGTTTCTGAGGTGTGTTTAGCTGATGTGTGTGTGAGTTATGTATGTATGTATGTATGTATGTATGTATGTATGTATGTATGTATGTATGTATGTATGTATGTATGTATGTATACAGTTGAACAGTAAGGTGTAAGCTGTGTTTATAGTGTGTTTGTCTCTTATCTCTACAGCTGGATGGTAAGGTAGCAGCAAAGCCTAAGGTGTCTGTCAGTGCATCGACATCCAGCACCACCTCCACTGCCTCTCTACCAACATCTGCTGCCAGCACCCCTCCACCAGAGGTGTGTGTGTAATTAGCAGGGTGTTTTGAAAACCCAGTATAAGTGGAAGGATAAGTCGTCACTAATCATCAAGATAAATATACAAAAGATGACTGAGTCTTATGTAAATATTCCTGTGAATAATATCAAAAAGTTCCTGCTATTCTACATGACTTTATGGCCTCGAGGGGTATTTTAAACTGTATCAGTCATGTAGTTTTACTGATGCAATTCCACAAATTCTGTTATGAGGCTGATGGAAAATGTTGCCGTTTTTAAATAAATTTTCTTGCAATTCTACACATTTTACCATTGCATATGTACATATTCTATGCCGACCCCCAACCTTTTCTAAATGTATTGAATCGACCTGTTTTGAATATTGTGAGTCCCCCCGTGGCAGTTTTACGTATGGAGTAACACATAATGTTCTCTCTCTCTAGGTCCGGGTGCCTCCGGTTAAGGAGCCGAATGTGAGCCTCAGCATGTCTCTAGCCCAGGCCAAGGAGAGAGCTACCCAGAAACGCTCATCCAAGAAGGCCCCTGCCATGGACTGGAGCAAGAGGAACGAACTCTTCAGTAACCTATAAATCACCTTTCCTTTCTCCTTTCTCTCGCCCTCACTCCTTCTTTTGCTCTCTCTCTCAAGCAGACACACAATGTATGACATGAACAGTGTTAATGTTTTGTGATTTTCATGTGCTAATTGAGGGGGTTTCCACTTTATTTTTTTTCAATAAAAAATAAATAATTGAAACGCCACTCCTGCATAAGAAACATTGTATAGTTTCCATCTAGTAGGATGATGAAGAAATCAAAGATGATGAAACATATGGAAATAAGAAATTAATGTGTGTGTGTCATGAAGGTGTGTTGAATCTTGTCAGTCTATCTGCAATCTGATTGGTTGCTATACTTCCTTGTAGAATCACGAGCTAGCTAATAGCAAGCTGGGAGTGATTGAGTTTTTCGGGATGAGTTAAGATGAATCAACTTCTTTCCAGAGACTTTCATGTTTAGTATTTCTGCCTGATCGCTGGATTCAATCCGTATGGTGGAAGATCCGAGTTATTTCTCAATCTAAAGTTAGTGAATTTTCCTGCGTTTGCGGAGACTGCATTCACTGTATATGTCGACACAATCGGAAATGACCTTTACATTTGAACCTGGATCATCTGTGATATGGATGAAACCCAGCCCTTAATGAATGACTAACCATCTGAATTCTTTAGCAATACAAGACCATCGTCTGACCATCGCTTAATGAGAGGTCTGGTTAGCAGATATCACTGAATTTGTTCAGGAAATGTGTCACTAATGCTGACCACTGGTGTACTACCTGATATTTTTGAAGATGTTGACATGTCAATTCTTAGACTGTAGAACTCATTCAGAATACACAATATTCTCTGTTCTATATGTGGCATTCATTGTTGGGTCACATTTTGGTTAAAGGGACTGAGGTATGTGGTTCTAGATGTTAACCCAAAGTAAGCTGTTGTTTAACTGTAAAGTTAACCTGTCCAAACTGGTGTTCAATCACCACTATTGTAAAATCCTACGGTATTTTTATCGTTGTGATTAAACTTTTTGTCCTGCCTATGTCTCATCGTTTTTAAAGAATGACGAGATTGTGTCTTCTAGATTTGTACATAACTCAAAATACAATTTCCATCTTATAGAAAGAAATCCTCAATTTGTTTGAAGACTGTTCCAGAATCTCTCTGGGTTGATGGGAGTGTTAGCCTACTGTATATGTGGCATCTCTGGTCCAGGGCGTTAGTGTATCAGCCCCAGCTCTGCTACTGGCTGTGTACGGTACAAGGGCTGAGTTGTCAAATGTCTTGAGGATGATGGTATAAATGTGGTATCAAACATGTCTTTTGTCTTTTTTTGTGTGTGTGTGGGAAGGCATTCTCTGTGGGATCTCAAAGGAAAATGACCGCGTTAGTATAAATTCACCTTTTTAATGTTTGTAAAGCGTAAGCGTGTATTGACCAATCAGCAAGTCTAGGGCTAATGTTTTAGGGCAGCGTTTCCAAAGCTGGGTCTTGAGGACTCCATGGGGTGCACGGTTTGGATATTTAATCTTACACAGCTGATTCAAATCAACTATGTAGCGTTAGGGCAAAAAAACAAAACATGTACCCCTTGGGGTCCCCAGGACCCAGTTTGGGAAACACTGCTCTAGAACAGACCAATCAGCAAGTCAGATATCTAAAACAATGTTCTGCCGTGAGAATGTCACTTTACTATTCTTGTAAATACATTGTACTTACTAACACTGGTTAAGGTTGTGTACAGTACGAACAGTTTAAGTAATAGTTCACCCAAATGACATAAATTAGCATTTGGAGACGGTCAGGTGAACAAAACCAAAGCATGCATTGCGGTCTCACCTTTTACAGGGTCATGAAACCAATATTTAATTTGGGTAAACTATAGGTATAAGTACAGTATTGATGGGTATTGTACTGCATAATCTGACTATACTGGCTGTTTAATGCTCGAGTAA
Source organism: Oncorhynchus keta (assembly GCF_023373465.1). NCBI lineage: Eukaryota > Metazoa > Chordata > Actinopteri > Salmoniformes > Salmonidae > Oncorhynchus > Oncorhynchus keta. The sequence continues at coordinate 14,422,945 of NC_068444.1, read as the reverse complement.
CTGGTTGCGTCACAATTCCCAAATAGCACCCTAATCCCTATTTAGAGCACTACTCTGGTCAAAAGGTGCACTAAATAGTACCCTAATCCCTATTTGACCAAAGTAATAAAACTGCGTGAAACAGAAGCAGCGACACGAGATAATATTAAGCACAAAACTTAAATACCACAGCTATGTAATGACTACAATGCCAGAATCATGGAATGTTTTAGAAACTAATATAAGTACATTATTGACATGACAGAGAAGATGCATACAAACGGTTGGATGAAATACAAGTTTGTTTTAGCTCCACACGAAAAGTCAATCGATTGTAACAGTGCACTGTCATAAAAGTTAAATACATACGGAAGCCGCTTTCTCTTCAACAAACCGTCACTGAAATGGGCTCAACTCCGCCCCCTTGTGTTTGGTTTTGGGGGTGGCACGGTGTTACCACAGAATTAAAATGGCAGTTACAGTTGCCAAGACCCACCCCACAGTTTTCCAAACAAGTGGGAACACAAAGTTTCAGATTGTGTTTGTTACTATGTCAGGGCTTACTGTAGGTTACAGTAGTACAGCTGGGTTTGTGTTTGTTACTATGTCAGGGCTTACTGTAGGTTACAGTAGTACAGCTGGGTTTGTGTTTGTTACTATGTCAGGGCTTACTGTAGGTTACAGTAGTACAGCTGGGTTTGTTACTATGTCAGGGCTTACTGTAGGTTACAGTAGTACAGCTCGGTTTGTGTTTGTTACTATGTCAGGGCTTACTGTAGGTTACAGTAGTACAGCTGGGTTTGTGTTTGTTACTATGTCAGGGCTTACTGTAGGTTACAGTAGTACAGCTGGGTTTGTGTTTGTTACTATGTCGGGGCTTACTGTAGGTTACAGTAGTACAGCTGGGTTTGTGTTTGTTACTATGTCGGGGCTTACTGTAGGTTACAGTAGTACAGCTGGGTTTGTGTTTGTTACTATGTCAGGGCTTACTGTAGGTTACAGTAGTACAGCTGGGTTTGTGTTTGTTACTATGTCAGGGCTTACTGTAGGTTACAGTAGTACAGCTGGGTTTGTGTTTGTTACTATGTCAGGGCTTACTGTAGGTTACAGTAGTACAGCTGGGTTTGTGTTTGTTACTATGTCAGGGCTTACTGTAGGTTACAGTAGTACAGCTGGGTTTGTGTTTGTTACTATGTCAGGGCTTACTGTAGGTTACAGTAGTACAGCTCGGTTTGTGTTTGTTACTATGTCGGGGCTTACTGTAGGTTACAGTAGTACAGCTGGGTTTGTGTTTGTTACTATGTCAGGGCTTACTGTAGGTTACAGTAGTACAGCTCGGTTTGTGTTTGTTACTATGTCAGGGCTTACTGTAGGTTACAGTAGTACAGCTGGGTTTGTGTTTGTTACTATGTCAGGGCTTACTGTAGGTTACAGTAGTACAGCTCGGTTTGTGTTTGTTACTATGTCGGGGCTTACTGTAGGTTACAGTAGTACAGCTCGGTTTGTGTTTGTTACTATGTCAGGGCTTACTGTAGGTTACAGTAGTACAGCTGGGTTTGTGTTTGTTACTATGTCAGGGCTTACTGTAGGTTACAGTAGTACAGCTCGGTTTGTGTTTGTTACTATGTCAGGGCTTACTGTAGGTTACAGTAGTACAGCTGGGTTTGTTACTGTAGGTTATGTACAGCTGGGGGCTTACTGTAGGTTACAGTAGTACAGCTGGGTTTGTGTTTGTTACTATGTCAGGGCTTACTGTAGGTTACAGTAGTACAGCTGGGTTTGTGTTTGTTACTATGTCAGGGCTTACTGTAGGTTACAGTAGTACAGCTGTTTGTTACTATGTCAGGGCTTACTGTTACAGCTGGGTTTGTGTGTTTGTTACTATGTCAGGGCTTACTGTAGGTTACAGTAGTACAGCTGGGTTTGTGTTTGTTACTATGTCAGGGCTTACTGTAGGTTACAGTAGTACAGCTGGGTTTGTGTTTGTTACTATGTCAGGGCTTACTGTAGGTTACAGTAGTACAGCTCGGTTTGTGTTTGTTACTATGTCAGGGCTTACTGTAGGTTACAGTAGTACAGCTGGGTTTGTGTTTGTTACTATGTCAGGGCTTACTGTAGGTTACAGTAGTACAGCTCGGTTTGTGTTTGTTACTATGTCAGGGCTTACTGTAGGTTTATAGTAGTACAGCTGGGTTTGTGTTTGTTACTATGTCAGGGCTTACTGTAGGTTACAGTAGTACAGCTCGGTTTGTGTTTGTTACTATGTCAGGGCTTACTGTAGGTTACAGTAGTACAGCTGGGTTTGTGTTTGTTACTATGTCTATGGGGCTTACTGTAGGTTACAGTAGTACAGCTCGGTTTGTGTTTGTTACTATGTCAGGGCTTACTGTAGGTTACAGTAGTACAGCTGGGTTTGTGTTTGTTACTATGTCAGGGCTTACTGTAGGTTACAGTAGTACAGCTCGGTTACTTTGTGTTTGTTACTATGTCAGGGCTTACTGTAGGTTACAGTAGTACAGCTGGGTTTGTGTTTGTTACTATGTCGGGGCTTACTGTAGGTTACAGTAGTACAGCTGGGTTTGTGTTTGTTACTATGTCAGGGCTTACTGTAGGTTACAGTAGTACAGCTGGGTTTGTGTTTGTTACTATGTCAGGGCTTACTGTAGGTTACAGTAGTACAGCTCGGTTTGTGTTTGTTACTATGTCAGGGCTTACTGTAGGTTACAGTAGTACAGCTGGGTTTGGTTTGTTTTGTGTTTGTTACTCGGTTTGTGTTTGTCGGGGCTTACTGTAGGTTACAGTAGTACAGCTGTTTGTGTTTGTTACTATGTCAGGGCTTACTGTAGGTTACAGTAGTACAGCTGGGTTTGTGTTTGTTACTATGTCAGGGCTTACTGTAGGTTACAGTAGTACAGCTCGGTTTGTGTTTGTTACTATGTCAGGGCTTACTGTAGGTTACAGTAGTACAGCTGGGTTTGTGTTTGTTACTATGTCAGGGCTTACTGTAGGTTACAGTAGTACAGCTGGGTTTGTGTTTGTTACTATGTCAGGGCTTACTGTAGGTTACAGTAGTACAGCTCGGTTTGTGTTTGTTACTATGTCAGGGCTTACTGTAGGTTACAGTAGTACAGCTGGGTTTGTGTTTGTTACTATGTCAGGGCTTACTGTAGGTTACAGTAGTACAGCTCGGTTTGTGTTTGTTACTATGTCAGGGCTTACTGTAGGTTACAGTAGTACAGCTCGGTTTAAAGCCTGATGCTATGCAGTAGATTAGACCCGGAAGGTTGCGAGTTCAAACCCCCGAGCTGACAAGGTACAAATCTGTCGTTCTGCCCCTGAACAGGCAGTTAACCCACTGTTCCCAGGCCGTCATTGAAAATAAGAATGTGTTCTTAACTGACTTGCCTGGTTAAATAAAGGTAACATTTTTTTTTCTTCTAAGTATTGGTGTGTACACTCAGCTGACACGTCACATACACTAACACCTTCCACAGCTCAGCTGGACCTGAAGACATGCACTTTCATTTGACAATAGTGCTTTTGTTTTTGTTTTGAGCTCTTTGGAGGGCAAACACTGGATTTCCACTTTGGTCAAACATACATGGAATTTAATATAATGTAATACATATTTTAGATACATTTAAATGTTTTCACACCTCACAAACAATCAAGAATATACTACACTGAACAAAAATATAAATGCAACATGTAATGTGTTGGTTCCTGCTTCATGAGCTGAAATAAAAAATCTCAGAAATGTTCCATATGCACAAAAAGTTAATGAGCATTTCTCCTTTGTCAAGACAATCCCTCCACCTGGACAGGCATATCAAGAAGCTGATTAAACAGCACGATCATTACACAGGTGCACCCTGTGCTCGCAACAAAAGGGCACTCTAAAAGGTGCAGTTCTGTCACACAACACAATGCCATAGATGTGTGAATTTTGAAGAAGCATGCAATTGGCATGTTGACTGCAGGAATATCCACCAGAGCTGCTGCCAGATCATTTATTTCTCTACCATAAGCTGCCTGTCGTTTTAGAGAATTTAGCAGTGCCTCATAACCGCAGCCCAGGACCTCCACATCCGGCTTCTTCACCTGCGGGATCTTCTGTGACCAGCCACCTGGACAGCTGATGAAACTGAGGAGTATTTCTGTCTTTAATAAAGCCCTTTTGTGTGGAAAAACTAATTCTGATTGGCGCACCCCTGCCCAGTCATATGAAATCCATAGATTAGTGCCTAATGAATATATTTCAATTGACTAATTTCCCTATATGAACTGTAAGCATTTCACGTTAAGGTCGCGTACAAAGCTCGCCCTCCACTTGGCAAATCTGACCATAATTCTTATCCTCCGGATTTTTGCTTACAAGCACAAATTAAAGCAAGAAGCACCAGTAACTCGGTCTATTAAAAGGTGGTCAGATGAAGCAGATGCTAAACAACAGGACTGTTTTGCTGGTACATACTGGCATATGTTCCGGGATTCTTCTGATGGCATTGAGGAGTACACCACATCAGTCACTGGCTTTTAAAAAAAAGTGCATAGAGGACGTGGTCCCCACAGTGACTGTACGTACATACCCAAACCAGAAGTCATGGACTGTAGGCAACATTCGCACTGAGCTAAAGAGAGAGCTGCCCCTTTCAAGGAGTATGACTAACCCGGAAGCTTATAAGAAATCCCACACTGCCCTCCGACGAACCATCAAACAGGCAAATCGTCAATACAGGACTAAGATCTAATCCTACTGCACTGTGGCAGGGCTTGCAAACCATTACAGACTACAAACGCAAGCACAGCCAAGAGCTGCCCAGTGACATGAACCTACCAGACGACCTAAACTACTTCTATGCTCGCTTCAAGGCAAGTAACACTGAAGCATGCATGAGAGCACCAGCTGTTCCAGATGGCTGGGTAATCTCGCTCTCCGAAGCTGATGTGAGTAAGACCTTTAAACAGGGAAACATTCACAAGGCCGCAGGGCCAGACGGATTACCAAGACTTGTACTCCGAGCATGTGCTAACCAACTGGTAACCTGCCTAACTGACTACAGACCCGTAGCACTCACGTCTGTAGACATGAAAGGCTTTGAAAGGCTGATCATGGCTCACATCAACACCATTATCCCAGAAACCCTAGACCCACTCCAATGTGCATACCGCACCAACAGATCCACAGATGATGCAATCTCTATTGGCACTCCACAGTTCCCTTTCACCCCTGGACGAAAGGAATGACTGCACGGCCAGGCACAACTCCAACACCATCATTAAGTTCGCTGATGACAACATTGGTAGGCCTGATCACTGACAACGATGAGACAGCCTATAGGGAGGTTAGACACCTGACCGTGTGGTGCAAGGACAACAACCTCTCCCTCAACGTGATCAAGACAAAGGAGCTGATTGTGGACTACAGGAAAAGGAGGACCGAGCACGCCCCCATTCTCATTGACGGGGCTGTAGTGGAGCAGGTTGAGAGCTTCAAGTTCCTTGGCGTCCACATCACCAACAAACTAACATTGTCCAAGCACACTAAGACAGTCGTGAAGAGGGCACGACAAAACCTATTCCCCCTCAGGAGACTGAAAAGATTTGGCATGGTTCCTCAGATCCTCAAAAGGTTCTACATCTGCACCATCCTGACTGGTTGCATCACTGCCTGGTATGGCAACTGCTCCGCCTCCAACCACAAGGCACTACAGAGGGTAGTGCGAACGGCCCAGTACATCACCGGGGCCAAGCTTCCTGCAATCCAAGACCTCTATACCAGACGGTGTCAGAAGAAGCCCTGAAAATGGTCAAAGACTCCAGCCACCCTAGTCATAGACGGTTCTCTCTGCTACCGCACGGCAAGCGGTACCGGATCGCCAAGTCTAGATCCAAGAGTCTTCTAGACAGCTTCTACCCCCAAGCCATAAGACTCCTGAACAGCTAATCAAATGGCTACCCAGACTACTCGCATTGCCATTCGCCGCATGTGACAAATACATTTTGATTTGAAAAAGTTGCGTTTGTTCAGAATATATTACATGTTATCATAAAACTTGTATTTATTTATTTACAAAGTACTTTTCTAATTACCATAGTTACTCCTAACATCACGTATAGTATATTTTGAAGAGAATAGGTCCTTTTGTAAAACAAAAAAATGCAACGTAAAAACAACAAAATCTCAGTTTTCAGTAACATTTAAGAGTCTCATGTTAAGAATATTGACACACAACATAAGATTGGGTAAAGTTTAAGACGAGAATATGATATAATTTACAATAAATGTTAAACATGGACCCTTATTCCCTTTGTGGTAAAATCTGGTTGGCTCAGAGCAATGATGTAGCCACTCCTTCTGTCATATACCTGTGCTCTATGTCATAAACCCGTGCTCTATGTCATAAACCCGTGCTCTATGTCATAAACCCGTGCTCTATGTCATAAACCCGTGCTCTATGTCATAAACCCGTGCTCTATGTCATAAACCCGTGCTCTATGTCATAAACCCGTGCTCTATGTCATAAACCCGTGCTCTATGTCATAAACCCGTGCTCTATGTCATAAACCCGTGCTCTATGTCATAAACCCGTGCTCTATGTCATAAACCCGTGCTCTATGTCATAAACCCGTGCTCTATGTCATAAACCCGTGCTCTATGTCATAAACCCGTGCTCTATGTCATAAACCCGTGCTCTATGTCATAAACCCGTGCTCTGTGTCATAAACCTGTGCTCTGTGTCATAAACCTGTGCTCTATGTCATAAACCTGTGCTCTATGTCATAAACCCGTGCTCTATGTCATAAACGCGTGCTCTATGTCATAAACCCGTGCTCTATGTCATAAACCTGTGCTCTATGTCATAAACCCGTGCTCTATGTCATAAACCCGTGCTCTATGTCATAAACCCGTGCTCTGTGTCATAAACCCGTGCTCTGTGTCATAAACCCGTGCTCTATGTCATAAACCCGTGCTCTATGTCATAAACCCGTGCTCTATGTTATAAACCCGTGCTCTATGTCATAAACCTGTGCTCTATGTCATAAACCCGTGCTCTATGTCATAAACCTGTGCTCTATGTCATAAACCCGTGCACTATGTCATAAACCGTGCTCTATGTCATAAACCCGTGCTCTATGTCATAAACCTGTGCTCTATGTCATAAACCTGTGCTCTAAACCCGTGCTCTATGTCATAAACCTGTGCTCTATGTCATAAACCCGTGCTCTATGTCATAAACCTGTGCTCTATGTCATAAACCCGTGCTCTATGTCATAAACCCGTGCTCTATGTCATAAACCCGTGCTCTATGTTATAAACCCGTGCTCTATGTCATAAACCTGTGCTCTATGTCATAAACCCGTGCTCTATGTCATAAACCCGTGCTCTATGTCATAAACCCGTGCTCTATGTCATAAACCCGTGCTCTATGTCATAAACCCGTGCTCTATGTCATAAACCCGTGCTCTATGTCATAAACCTGTGCTCTATGTCATAAACCCGTGCTCTATGTCATAAACCTGTGCTCTATGTCATAAACCTGTGTTCTGTGTCATAAACCTGTGCTCTATGTCATAAACCCGTGCTCTATGTCATAAACCTGTGCTCTATGTCATAAACCCGTGCTCTATGTCATAAACCCGTGCTCTATGTCATAAACCTGTGTTCTGTGTCATAAACCTGTGCTCTATGTCATAAACCCGTGCTCTATGTCATAAACCTGTGCTCTATGTCATAAACCCGTGCTCTATGTCATAAACCCGTGCTCTATGTCATAAACCCGTGCTCTATGTCATAAACCTGTGCTCTATGTCATAAACCTGTGTTCTGTGTCATAAACCTGTGCTCTATGTCATAAACCCGTGCTCTATGTCATAAACCTGTGCTCTATGTCATAAACCCGTGCTCTATGTCATAAACCTGTGCTCTATGTCATAAACCTGTGTTCTGTGTCATAAACCTGTGCTCTATGTCATAAACCCGTGCTCTATGTCATAAACCTGTGCTCTATGTCATAAACCCTTGCTCTATGTCATAAAACACAGTAAATTGTTCTTTGTTATTGTGCTGTTTTTGCCAAGCAAAACCATTGATCCAGGGTTATGCGCTCCAGTTAAGGCAAGTCCCGATGTGTGTGTTAATGATATCCACACTCTTTCAAGTGCAGTCAGAGGTTCTCCACATTGTGACTGCTCTCTTCACCCCATTGCCCCCTCTTCGCACCCTCTTCCTCTCCCGGCTCCTACTTTCTCTCATCCACCCTATAAAACATGCAGATCAGTGCATCAGTCTAATCAATTCAAGCGACGCATCCCAAATTGCCCCCTATTCCCTATATAGTGCACTTCTTTTGACCAGGGCTCTATAGGGAAGAGGGTGCAATTTGCAACCCAATCCTACGGGTCCTATTCAGGTTGCCTTGAGTGAAGAGGAGGTATTTACTCCAACATGGCATCCAGTTGGTCGGCGAGGTCATCAAACATGTTGCCGATGTCATCCAGGATATTCCCTGCTGCTTTCACTGTGCTGCTGCCACTGGGAAAGAAAGAGGAAAGTGTTAACACAGTGTGTGTGTGTGTGTGTGTGTGTGTCTGCCTGCACGTGTGTGTGTGTGTCTTACCCGTCAGTGCAGTCATCCTGAGACGTTTTTCTCTCTACAACTTTCAGCGCTGCCTCCAGTGACGTGTTGGTCTCAACCAGCCTCCTCTGAACCAACACCTCCGAGCAGGCCTCACCATCCTGGGCCTTTCCTGCTCTCCCTGCCTGGCCTGGAGGCACCAAGGTGCTGTAGGATGGAGCGCGGGTTGCCTGGGCTGTAGGGCCTGAGGTTATGGATGAGCTGAGCTGGTGAAGTGTAGAGGCAGAGACAGTAGCAGGCATCTGATTCGTTGGCCTGGATGTTACTGTTCTCTGCTGAATGCCTGCTTTGGTTGCTGTTACTGGTTTCTGTGGATTGCCTGGTATACAGGTGGTTGTGTGTGTATTTTGACTGGATGTTATATGGTTCTGTGTGCTGCCTGTCGCTGTCTTCTGTTGACTGGCTGTTACCGGGGTGAGGACAGGTTTGAGGACAGGGCTGGTTGGTTTGGAGGACAGGGGTGGTTTCTGGCCTTTCCCTGTCGATTCTGTTCTCTGTAAACAGCTCCCTGACTTCACACCTGCTTCCTCCTCTTGCTTGTCTCCGTTTGTGTGTGTGTGGAAGCCGTTGGACCGGCTGTGTGTGTGTGGCTGTGTGTGTCCGTCGTCCAGTGTGTGTGTTTCCCGGTCTTTGGGCTGACGCCGTCGTTTGACCGTGTCCGACTCTTTGAGGTTGAACTCAGGGACCCCCAAGGACTTTGGGGCCTGCATTTTTGGGTCTTCTGGAGAAGCCTGGGGTTGAATTTCAGGGTCTGACCGGAAGCCTGCTCCCATCCTGGGCCGCTGTTTGATGGTGAGGTGGCCCTCCTCCGCAAAAGGGAGGTTCTCATTGGAGCTACTCTGAGGTGATGTAGAGCTTTCCAATACTGAACCATCCTTCCGCACTCTCTCCTCCTCTTCTGGGCTTTTCTCTATCCCTCCATCTCTATCCCTCCGATCGCCACCCATCCTCCTCAGGCCTCCCAGCCCCAGAGCGGGTACAGGTTTGTGGGAGGCGAGGGTGGGGGTGCGAGGGGAGGGTAACGCTACCCCCTTAGAGGGGCTGCCCCCGGGCCTGGACCCCTGTAGCCTGGCTGCGATGCTTCTCACACTGCCTGCACTCTCTGTCTCCACCCCTCCCACCTCCACCTGCCCTGCCACTACTGCCACTCCTGATTCACTGGCCTGGCTGCCACTCACCGAGCTCATCCTCTTAGGTGGCGGTGGGGGCGGGCCTTTGCGGCGAGAGCGGACAGCGAATGAGTGGCTCCGGCTGATGTGGCGTTGGACGGCGGAGGAATTTGATTGGCCGCAGCCTGTTTTGCGTCCCAGTGTTGCGTACGAGGGCATGGCCACCGGAGGGACGGATTCCTGCAGCGATGACTCGTCGTCTTCCGGTTCCCCATCTGACAGGGCGTAGCGGGACAGACTCTGGGTGCGTTTCTTGAGAGCCTCTGTGTTGAGGCCTTGTCCTGGGAGGGGGATTGCTCCAGCCTGGGGCTTGGGTAGACCACGTTGGCACATATAGGTTCCTCCTTCCTGGGTGTGGAGGTAGTTGAAGGCCCTCTGTGTGGGGGAGGCCTGGGGAGAGGAGAAGGGGTGGGGGTGGGCAGGGGGCTTGCAAGGTTTGGGTTTACTATGCACGGCTGGGTAGGCGAAGCGGGGCATCGAGCTGGGGGTGAGAGGAGGGGTGAGGGGGTGATGGGTAGTTTAGTGGGTGGCTGGGGGTGGCGCTTCTGGTCAGGCCACACCTCTGTGAGTCTCTGTCGGTCTCTCCCTGGACTACCTCCTCCCCCCTGTCTCCTTCCCCCTCCTCCCAAGCTTTCGTCCGAGCGACTGTGCACTCCAGCCGATGCCAGAGTCTGTTGGTGAAGCTCTTGGGAATACCCCGTAAAATTCCCAGATTTTCCAGAATTCCCAGATCCGCGGGAGCACGTTCCGATGCTCTCCTGGCTAATGCTCTCCCTCACACCCATCCCAAACCCATCCACTCCTCCTCCTGCTGCCCTCCCCATCATGGTGTTCTGTACCTCTGTGCTCAGCTCGCTGTCATGGAATGAGGGGAAGGGTGTCCTGGTGGTGTGAGGGGAAAGGGGGCAGCAGTCGTATGGGATCTCGGGGGGCTCAATAGCCACTGTGGTAGGTTTATGCCGGAGCGTGTCGGAGCCGTTGGCATGGTGACGAGAACGATGCAGGTCACATAAACGCTTCACGGCTAACATCAGCTTCTTCTGATGACCTGAGAGAGACAGAAGAACACAAATGCTAGGAACACAAATTGCAGAAAACAAAGAACTTCATGAACAGTTATTTTGTATACAAGTGGTTTAAAAAGGTTGCTGATTGGTTGTCAACAGCAAGGCTGTCATATTGAAAAGGGGGTGTGTCCAAGAGGTCTCGCATACACTGCTGACACACAGATGCACTTAAACTAAACAATGTGACCTTACAATGTGAAGAGTGTGATGATTTCTTACCCAGCTTGGTGATTCCTATCTCTGATAAGTCCTCCCAGGTGATATCCTTGACGATGCTGATGGTGTCATAACCATTCTCACACAGTCTCTTCTGGTACTGAGGGAGACCGATCGCGCTCAACCACTCTGACAGCTCAGACTGACAGAGAGGGAGAGATGGGGAGAGAGAAAAACTCAAATAATAGAGAAAGAAAGAGATGGACAGAGAGAGAGAGAGAGAGAGAGAGAGAGAGAGAGAGAGAGAGAGAGAGAGAGAGAGAGAGAGAGATGGACAGAGAGAGAAAGAAAGAAAGATGGACAGAGAGATGGAGAGAGATGGACAGAGAGAGAAAGAGAGAAAGAAAGAGATGGACAGAGAGAGAGAGAGAGAGATGGACAGAGAGATGGACAGAGAGATGGACAGAAGAGAGAAAGAGAGATGGACAGAGAGAGAGAGAGAGAGAGAGAGATGGACAGAGAGATGGAGAGAGAGATGGACAGAGAGAAAGAAAGAGATGGACAGATGGAAAGAGAGAGAGAGAGATGGACAGAGAGAGAGAGAGAGATGGACAGAGAGAAGATGGACAGAAGAGATGGACAGAGAGAGAAAGAGAGAGAAAGAAAGAGATGGACACAGAGAGAGAGAGATGGACAGAGAGAAAGAAAGAGACGGAGAGAGAGAGAGAGATGGACAGAGAGAGAGAGAGAGAGAGAGATGGACAGAGAGAGATGGACAGAGAGAGAGATGGAGAGAGAGAGAGAGAGAGGACAGAGAGAGAGATGGACAGAGAGAGAAAGAGAAGAAAGAAAGATGGACAGAGAGAGAGAGAGAGAGATGGACAGAGAGATGGACAGAGAGAGAAAGAAAGAGATGGACAGAGAGAGAGAGAGATGGACAGAGAGAGAGAGAGAGAGAGATGGACAGAGAGAGAGAGAGAGAGAGAGAGAAGAGAGAGAGAGAAAGATGGACAGAGAGAGAGAGAGAGAAAGAAAGAGATGGACAGAGAGAGAGAGAGAGAGAGAGAGAGAGACAGAGAGATGGACAGAGAGAGAGATGGACAGAGAGAGAGAGAGAGAGAGAGAGATGGACAGAGAGAGAGAGAGAGAGGTGGACAGAGAGAGAGAGATGGACAGAGAGAAAGAAATGGACAGAGAGAGAAAGAGAGAGAAAGAAAGAGATGGACAGAGACAGAGAGAGATGAGACAGAGAGAAAGAAAGAGATGGACAGAGAGAGAGATGGACAGAGAGAGAGAAAGAAAGAGATGGACAGAGAGAGAAGAGATGGACAGAGAGAGAGAAAGAAAGAGATGGACAGAGAGAGATGGACAGAGAGAGAGATGGACAGAGAGAGAGAGAGAGAGAGAGAGAGAGATGGACAGAGAGAGAGAGAAAGAGATGGACAGAGAGAGATGGACAGAGAGAAAGAGAGAGATGGACAGAGAGAGAGACAGAGAGAGAGAGAGAGAGAGAGAGAGAGAGAGAGAGAGAGAGAGAGAGAGATGGACAGAGAGAGAGAGAGAGAGATGGACAGAGAGAGAGAGATGGACAGAGAGAAAGAAATGGACAGAGAGAGAAAGAGAGAGAAAGAAAGAGATGGACAGAGACAGAGAGAGAGAGATGGACAGAGAGAAAGAAAGAGACGGACAGAGAGAGAGAGATGGACAGAGAGAGAGAGAGAGAGAGAGATGGAGAGAGATGGAGAGAGAGATGGACAGAGAGAGAGAGAGAGAGATGGACAGAGAGAGATGGACAGAGAGAGAGAGATGGACAGAGAGATGGACAGAGAGAGAAAGAGAGAGAGATGGACAGAGAGATGGACAGAGAGAGAAAGAAAGAGATGGACAGAGAGAGAGAGTTGGATAGAGAGAGAGATGGACAGAGAGAGAGAGAGAGTGGACAGAGAGATGGACAGAGAGAAGAAAGAGATGGACAGAGAGAGAGAGAGAGAGAGAGGTGGACAGAGATGGACAGAGAGAGAGGTGGACAGAGAGAGAGAGAGAGAGAGAGAGAGAGAGAGAGAGAGAGAGAGAGAGAGAGAGAGAGATGGACAGAGAGAGAGAGAGAGAAAGAGAGATGGACAGAGAGAGAGAGAGAGATGGAGAGAGAGAGGAGAGAGACAGAGAGAGAGAGATGGAGAGAGAGAGAGAGAGAGAAAGAGATGGAGAGAGAGAGAGAGATGGACAGAGAGAGAGAGAGAGAGAGAGAGAGACAGAGAGAGAGAGAGAGAGAGATGGACAGAGATGGACAGAGAGAGAGAGAGAGAGAGAGAGATGGACAGAGAGAGAGACGGACAGAGAGAGAGAGAGAGAGAGAGAGAGAGAGAGAGAGAGAGAGAGATGGAGAGAGAGAGAGAGAGAGAGAGAGAGAGAGAGAGAGAGAGAGAGAGAGAGAGAGAGAGAGAGAGAGATGGACAGAGAGAGAGAGAGAGAGAGAGAGAGAGAGAGAGAGAGAGAGAGAGAGAGAGAGAGAGAGAGAGATGGACAGAGATATGGACAGAGAGAGAGAGAGAGAGAGAGAGAGAGAGAGAGAGAGAGAGAGAGAGAGAGAGAGAGAGAGAGAGAGAAAAAGAAAGAGATGGACAGAGAGAGAGAAAGAGATGGACAGAGAGAGAAGGCAGAATGACAGAGTGACGGTGAGCTTGTTGACCAATAGCTCTACATGAAACATAAAGAACTAATTATTATTCCCGACAGACTACTGCACAACTCTCTCTTTCAGTGTCAAAGGCCTGTCGTCATCAGCCAGAGACTGTGTACAGGGTTCAAAGGTCATGTGACAGTCTCTTACAGGGACGTAGTCAGGCAGCCACTCTGGGATGTTCAGGTTGCCTATCTCCATGGAGATTTTCTTTCGGTGGCCTGGTTTGGTCACTCCGATGGCAGTCAGGTCCTGGACAGACATACACCAGGTTAAGAAACCCCACGATTTGGCTGTCAATCAGAAAAATGACTACAGAATACATTTATCCATGCTCATTTATTTTGTTGACCTAAAAAATAAACAGAGGTAAATGTGGAATACGTTTGTTTTAAATCTCAATGCCGTGAAAAGAGACATTGTAGAGATGTGTGTGTGTTAATATCTCACTCGCTCTCAAATGTGTCAATCAATTAAGCGTAATCAATAAATGTATGATAATCCGGCGTCTGACCTCTGGGGTCATCCTACTGACAGTAAGTACATCGTATCCTGCTGTGAGGAAGTTAGCAGTGTAGCTCTCCAGCTGGAACTCACACAGCCATTGGTAGATGGCCTCAGAGTCCTATAGACAGAGAACAGAGGGTTATCACACAGACATGAACGGACAGACAGACTGACCCACACCATATTCAACTTACGCTGCCCACCAGGACCATGTCTGAACACATGAAGCCACTCTGCTCCCCCAAACGAGTACCACCACTGACTTGACGACTCTGACCACCTGAGGGGGGAGGGAGGAGAGAGAGAGAGAGAGAGAGAGAGAGAGAGAGAGAGAGGGAGAGAGGGAGAGAGAGACATAGAGACATAGAGAGATTACAGCCTTTACCAAATGAAATGTTCACAGCTAACAGCAAGCACGAGGAAGGACTGAGGTGAAGGTGTATTATCTCGTAGATCTGAGGTGCCAGTCAACAGACCGATGTCAGATTACTGAAGCATGCCTCTCTCGTTCCTGTAAGTTCATGCTCTACAACATCCGCAGAGTACGACCCTGCCTCACACAGGAAGCGGCGCAGGTCCTAATCCAGGCACTTGTCATCTCCCGTCTGGATTACTGCAACTCGCTGTTGGCTGGGCTCCCTGCCTGTGCCATTAAACCCCTACAACTCATCCAGAACGCCGCAGCCCGTCTGGTGTTCAACCTTCCCAAGTTCTCTCACGTCACCCCCGCTCCTCCGCTCTCTCCACTGGCTTCCAGTTGAAGCTCGCATCCGCTACAAGACCATGGTGCTTGCCTATGGAGCTGTGAGGGGAACGGCAGTACCTCAGGCTCTGATCAGGCCCTACACCCAAACAAGGGCACTGCGTTCATCCACCTCTGGCCTGCTCGCCTCCCTACCACTGAGGAAGTACAGTTCCCGCTCAGCCCAGTCAAAACTTTCGCTGCTCTGCCCCCAATGGTGGAACAAACTCCCTCACGACGCCAGGACAGCGGAGTCAATCACCACCTTCCGGAGACACCTGAAACCCCACCTCTTTAAGGAATACCTAGGATAGGATAAAGTAATCCTTCTCACCCCCCTTAAAAGATTTAGATGCACTATTGTAAAGTGGCTGTTCCACTGGATGTCATAAGGTGAATGCACCAATTTGTAAGTCGCTCTGGATAAGAGCGTCTGCTAAATGACTTAAATGTAATGTAACGGGACAATGGTTTTGATCCCACCCCCTCTACTCCCTCAATCCAAACAGGTCAGAGCCCCCATCCCCCGATCCCTCTTCAGAGTGAAGCACCTGAGAGAGCGGTCTAGAACAAGACATAGAGGCTCCTCGGTACACAGCTCATCAATCATCTACCCTACATCCAAAACACACTTACGCTTCTACTGTCAAGGCAGAGACAGAGAGAGAGACAGAGACAGAGAGAGACAGAGAGAGAGAGACAGAGAGAGAGAGACAGAGAGAGAGACAGAGAGAGACAGACAGAGAGAGAGAGAGAGAGACAGAGAGAGACAGACAGAGAGAGAGAGAGAGAGAGAGAGAGAGAGAGAGAGAGAGAGAGAGAGAGAGAGAGAGAGAGAGAGAGAGAGAGAGAGAGAGAGAGAGAGAGAGAGAGAGAGACAGAGAGAGAAATGAATTAAGAAATGCTATAGATGGAAGGAATGCAGTTTGGAAACCTACCAAAAAACAATTAGGCAACAACAAATTCAATCCCTTTTAGACAATTTCCTGGGTAAAACGTTCCACTGTAATAGTGAAGGTGTAAACCTGGCAGTAGAAAATCTTAACAGTATATTTGACCTCTCAGCTTCCCTATCAAATCTAAAAATCTCAAATATAAAACCGAAGAAAATGAACAATAATGACAAATGGTTTGATGAAGAATGCAAAAATCTAAGAAAGAAATTGAGAAACCTGTCCAACCAAAAACATAGAGACCCGGAAAACCTGAGTCTACGCCTTCACTATGGTGAATCACTAAAACAATACAGAAATACACTACGGAAAAAGAAGGAACAGCATGTCAGAAATCAGCTCAATGCAATTGAAGAATCCATAGACTCTAACCACTTCTGGGAAAATTGGAAAACACTAAACAAACAACAACACGAAGAATTATCTATCCAAAATGGAGATGTATGGGTAAACCACTTCTCCAATCTTTTTGGTTCTATAACAAAGAACAAAGAGCAAAAACATATACATGATCAAATACAGATCTTAGAATCAACTATTAAAGACTACCAGAACCCACTGGATTCTCCAATTACATTGAATGAGTTACAGGACAAAATAAAAACCCTTCAACCCAAAAAAGGCCTGTGGTGTCGATGGTATCCTCAATGAAATGATCAAATATACAGACAACAAATTCCAATTGGCTATACTAAAACTCTTTAACATCATCCTTAGCTCTGGCATCTTCCCCAATATTTAGAACCAAGGACTGATCACCCCAATCCACAAAAGTGGAGACAAATTTGACCCCAATAACTACCGTGGAATATGTGTCAACAGCTTGGGAAAATCTGCATTATTATTAACAGCAGACTCATACATTTCCTCAATGAAAACAATGTACTGAGCAAATGTCAAATTGGCTTTTTACCAAATTACCGTACAACAGACCATGTATTCACCCTGCACACCCTAATTGACAACCAAACAAACCAAAACAAAGGCAAAGTCTTCTCATGCTTTGTTGATTTCAAAAAAGCCTTCGACTCAATCTGGCATGAGGGTCTGCTATACAAACTGATGGAAAGTGGTGTTTGGGGTAAAACATACGACATTATAAAATCCATGTACACAAACAACAAGTGTGCGGTTAAAATTGGCAAAAAACACACACATTTCTTCACACAGGGTCGTGGGGTTAGACAGGGATGCAGCTTAAGCCCCACCCTCTTCAACATATATATCAACGAATTGGCGCGGGCACTAGAAAAGTCTGCAGCACCCGGCCTCCCCTTGCTAGAATCCAAAGTCAAATGTCTGCTGTTTGCTGATGATCTGGTGCTTCTGTCACCAACCAAGGAGGGCCTACAGCAGCACCTAGATCTTATGCACAGATTCTGTCAGACCTGGGCCCTAACAGTAAATCTCAGTAAGACCAAAATAATGGTGTTCCAAAAAAGGTCCAGTCACCAGGACCACAAATACAAATTCAATCTAGACACTGTTGCCCTAGAGCACACAAAAAACTATACATACCTTGGTCTAAACATCAGCGCCACAGGTAACTTCCACAAAGCTGTGAACGATCTGAGAGACAAGGCAAGAAGGGCATTCTATGCCATCAAAAGAAACATACATTTCAACATACCAATTAGGATTTGGCTAAAAATACTTGAATCAGTCATAGAGCCCATTGCCCTTTATGGTTGTGAGGTCTGGGGTCCGCTCACCAACCAAGACTTCACAAAATGGGACAAACACCAAATTGAGACTCTGCACGCAGAATTCTGCAAAAATATCCTCCGTGTACAACGTAGAACACCACTAAATAATGCATGCAGAGCAGAATTAGGCCGATACCCACTAATTATCAAAATCCAGAAAAGAGCCGTTCAATTCTACAACCACCTAAAAGGAAGCGATTCACAAACCTTCCATAACCAAGCCATCACCTACAGAGAGATGAACCTGGAGAAGAGTCCCTAAGCAAGCTGGTCCTGGGGCTCTGTTCACAAACACAAACACACCCTACAGAGCCCCAGGACAACAGCACAATTAGTCCCAACCAAATCATGAGAAAACAAAAAGATAATTACTTAACACATTGGAAAGAATTAACAAAAAAACAGAGCAAACTAGAATGCTATTTGGCCCTACACAGAGAGTACACAGCGGCAGAATACCTGACCACTGTGACTAACCCAAAATTAAGGAAAGCTTTGACTATGTACAGACTCAGTGAGCATAGCCTTGCTATTGAGAAAGGCCGCCGTAGGCAGACATGGCTCTCAAGAGAAGACAGGCTATGTGCTCACTGCCCACAAAATGAGGTGGAAACTGAGCTGCACTTCCTAACCTCCTGCCCAATGTATGACCATATTAGAGACATATTTCCCCAGATTACACAGATCCACAAAGAATTCGAAAACAAATCCAATTTTGATAAACTCCCATATCTACTGGGTGAAATTCCACAGTGTGCCATCACAGCAGCAAGATTTGTGACCTGTTGCCACGAGAAAAGGGCAACCAGTGAAGAACAAACACCATTGTAAATACAACCCATATTTATGCTTATTCATTTTATATTGTGTCCTTTAACTATTTGTACATTGTATTTATATATATATAATATGACATTTGTAATGTCTTTACTGTTTTGAAACTTCTGTATGTGTAATGTTTACTGTTAATTTTTGTTGTTTTTCACTTTATATATTCACTTTGTATGTTGTCTACCTCACTTGCTTTGGCAATGTTAACACATGTTTCCCATGCCAATAAAGCCCTTGAATTGAATTGAATTGAATTGAGAGAGAGACAGAGAGAGAGAGACAGACAGAGAGACAGAGAGAGACAGACAGAGAGAGAGAGAGACAGACAGAGAGACAGAGACAGAGAGAGAGACAAAGAGACAGAGAGAGAGAGAGAGAGACAGAGAGAGACAGAGAGAGAGACAGAGAGAGAGAGACAGAGAGAGACAGAGAGAGAGAGACAGAGAGAGAGAGACAGACAGAGAGACAGAGAGACAGAGAGAGACAGACAGAGAGAGAGAGAGACAGACAGAGAGAGAGAGAGACAGACAGAGAGAGAGACAAAGAGACAGAGAGAGAGACAGACAGAGAGAGACAGACAGGGAGACAGACAGGGAGACAAAGACAGAGAGACAGAAACAGTACACTGTATCTAGAAGCTGAGTATAGCAGTAAAGTGAAACACAGCGATCACACAGAGTTCAGAGTATATGAGAACTTCATCTGTTTACTACTGTATAAACAGTGTTCTGTGATTTCATCAGACTAAATGTATCATGTTAAGGTTTTTCCCTGGTTAGTCTGTCCTTATGTTTAGTATATGTTTTTAAACTTGCTTATTTTAATGTGGGATTTTATTATTACAATTAATCTTGTATGTGAAGTGACTTTGGGTATCTTGAAAAGTGATTCAAATAAAATGAACCAGAATGACAAATGGTTTTGAACGTATTGATGACTTGACATGTATAAGGAATCCATATGATGGGGTCAAGGAAGGGTGAATCGGGACGTGGTGTATGGAAAGTTACTGAGTGAGACAAGGTGTAGAAAGTTCATATTCTGTTCCATGTTTCTAAAGAGGGAAGTGAAGGGCAATAGTTCGTCTCTGATAAGGCAGGCCAGCTGAGGAACTAGGGAGGAGTGAGGAATTCAACAGTCTAGTTAGTCTCTGATAAGGCAGGCCCGCTGAGGAATTTAACAGTCTAGTTAGTCTCTGATAAGGCAGGCCCGCTGAGGAATTCAACAGTCTAGTTAGTCTCTGATAAGGCAGGCCAGCTGAGGAATTCAACAGTCTAGTTAGTCTCTGATAAGGCAGGCCCGCTGAGGAATTTAACAGTCTAGTTAGTCTCTGATAAGGCAGGCCAGCTGAGGAATTTAACAGTCTAGTTAGTCTCTGATAAGGCAGGCCAGCTGAGGAACTAGGGAGGAGCGAGGAATTCAACAGTCAAGTTAGTCTCTGATAAAGCAGGCCAGCTGAGGAATTCAACAGTCTAGTTAGTCTCTGATAAAGCAGGCCAGCTGAGGAATTCAACAGTCTAGTTAGTCTCTGATAAGGCAGGCCCGCTGAGGAATTCAACAGTCTAGTTAGTCTCTGATAAAGCAGGCCAGCTGAGGAATTCAACAGTCTAGTTAGTCTCTGATAAAGCAGGCCAGCTGAGGAATTCAACAGTCTAGTTAGTCTCTGATAAGGCAGGCCAGCTGAGGAATTCAACAGTCTAGTTAGTCTCTGATAAGGCAGGCCAGCTGAGGAATTCAACAGTCTAGTTAGTCTCTGATAAGGCAGGCCCGCTGAGGAATTCAACAGTCTAGTTAGTCTCTGATAAGGCAGGCCAGCTGAGGAATTCAACAGTCTAGTTAGTCTCTGATAAGGCAGGCCAGCTGAGGAATTCAACAGTCTAGTTAGTCTCTGATAAGGCAGGCCAGCTGAGGAATTCAACAGTCTAGTTAGTCTCTGATAAGGCAGGCCAGCTGAGGAATTCAACAGTCTAGTTAGTCTCTGATAAGGCAGGCCAGCTGAGGAATTCAACAGTCTAGTTAGTCTCTGATAAGGCAGGCCAGCTGAGGAATTAGAGGAATTCAACAGTAGTTAGTCTCTGATAAGGCAGAATTCAACAGTCTAGTTAGTCTCTGATAAGGCAGGCCAGCTGAGGAATTCAACAGTCTAGTTAGTCTCTGATAAAGCAGGCCAGCTGAGGAATTCAACAGTCTAGTTAGTCTCTGATAAGGCAGGCCATGAGGAGGTCTAGGTCTCAGCAGGCCAGCTGGAATTCAACAGTCTAGTTAGTCTCTGATAAGGCAGGCCCGCTGAGGAATTCAACAGTCTAGTTAGTCTCTGATAAGGCAGGCCAGCTGAGGATAGTTAGTCTCTGATAAGGCAGGCCAGCTGAGGAAGTCTAGTTAGTCTCTGATAAGGCAGGCCCGCTTCAACAGTCTAGTTAGTCTCTGATAAGGCAGGCCAGCTGAGGAATTCAACAGTCTAAGTCTCAACAGTCAACAGTCTAGTTAGTCTCTGATAAGGCAGGCCAGCTGAGGAATTCAACAGTCTAGTTAGTCTCTGATAAGGCAGGCCAGCTGAGGAATTTAACAGTCTAGTTAGTCTCTGATAAGGCAGGCCAGCTGAGGAATTCAACAGTCTAGTTAGTCTCTGATAAGGCAGGCCAGCTGAGGAACTGAGGAATTCAACAGTCTAGTTAGTCTCTGATAAGGCAGGCCAGCTGAGGAATTCAACAGTCTAGTTAGTCTCTGATAAGGCAGGCCAGCTGAGGAATTCAACAGTCTAGTTAGTCTCTGATAAAGGCAGGCCAGTCTAGTTAGCTGAGGAATTCAACAGTCTAGTTAGTCTCTGATAAGGCAGGCCAGCTGAGGAATTCAACAGTCTAGTTAGTCTCTGATAAGGCAGGCCAGCTGAGGAATTCAACAGTCTAGTTAGTCTCTGATAAGGCAGGCCAGCTGAGGAATTCAACAGTCTAGTTAGTCTCTGATAAAGCAGGCCAGCTGAGGAATTCAACAGTCTAGTTAGTCTCTGTCTGAGTTAGTCTCTGATAAGGCAGGCCAGCTGAGGAATTCAACAGTCTAGTTAGTCTCTGATAAAGCAGGCCCTAGTTAGTCTCTGAGGAATTCAACAGTCTAGTTAGTCTCTGATAAGGCAGGCCAGCTGAGGAATTCAACAGTCTAGTTAGTCTCTGATAAAGCAGGCCAGCTGAGGAATTCAACAGTCTAGTTAGTCTCTGATAAGGCAGGCCAGCTGAGTCAACAGTCTAGTTAGTCTCTGATAAAGCAGGCCAGCTGAGGAATTCAACAGTCTAGTTAGTCTCTGATAAGGCAGGCCAGCTGAGGAATTCAACAGTCTAGTTAGTCTCTGATAAGGCAGGCCAGCTGAGGAATTCAACATTCTAGTTTGTCTCTGATAAGGCAGGCCAGCTGAGGAACTAGGGAGGAGCGAGGAATTCGGCTCGTGGTCAAGTCAACAGATGAAGTGAGAAGAAACCCCTGGGAGGGGGGCCAGAGGGGCCCACCACAACAACCTTCCTATCTCACACAGAGGGGCCCACCACAACAACCCTCCTACTACAGTCCTATCTCACACAGAGGGGCCCACCACAACAACCCTCCTACTACAGTCCTATCTCACACAGATGGGCCCACCACAACGACCCTCCTACTACAGTCCTATCTCACACAGAGGGGCCCACCACAACAACCTCCTACTACAGTCCTATCTCACACAGAGGGGCCCACCACAACGACCCTCCTACTACAGTCCTATCTCACACAGAGGGGCCCACCACAACAACCCTCCTACTACAGTCCTATCTCACACAGAGGGGCCCACCACAACAACCCTCCTATCTCACACAGAGGGGCCCACCACAACGACCCTCCTACTACAGTCCTATCTCACACAGAGGGGCCCACCACAACAACCCTCCTACTACAGTCCTTTATCACACAGAGGGGGGCCCACAGAGGGGCCCAACAACCCTCCTACTACAGTCCTATATCACACAGAGGGGCCCACCACAACGACCCTCCTACTACAGTCCTATCTCACACAGAGGGGCCCACCACAACGACCCTCCTACTACAGTCCTATCTCACACAAAGGGGCCCACCACAACAACCCTCCCACTACAGTCCTATCTCACACAGAGGGCCCACCACAACAACCCTCCTACTACAGTACTATCTCACACAGAGGGGCCCACCACAACAACCCTCCTACTACAGTCCTATCTCACACAGAGGGGCCCACCACAACAACCCTCCTACTACAGTCCTTTATCACACAGAGGGGCCCACCACAACAACCCTCCCACTACAGTCCTTTCTCACACAGAGGGGCCCACCACAACAACCCTCCTACTACAGTCCTATCTCACACAGAGGGGCCCACCACAACAACCCTCCTACTACAGTCCTATCTCACACAGAGGGCCCACCACAACAACCCTCCTACTACAGTCCTATCTCACACAGAGGGGCCCACCACAACAACCCTCCTACTACAGTCCTTTATCACACAGAGGGGCCCACCACAACAACCCTCCTACTACAGTCCTTTATCACACAGAGGGGCCCACCACAACAACCCTCCTACTACAGTCCTATCTCACACAGAGGGGCCCACCACAACAACCCTCCTACTACAGTCCTTTATCACACAGAGGGGCCCACCACAACAACCCTCCTACTACAGTCCTTTATCACACAGAGGGGCCCACCACAACAACCCTCCTACTACAGTCCTATCTCACACAGAGGGGCCCACCACAACAACCCTCCTACTACAGTCCTTTATCACACAGAGGGGCCCACCACAACAACCCTCCTACTACAGTCCTTTATCACACAGAGGGCCCACCACAACAACCCTCCTACTACAGCTTTATCACACACCCCAACAACCCTCCTACTACAGTCCTTTATCACACAGAGGGGCCCACCACAACAACCCTCCTACTACAGTCCTATCTCACACAGAGGGGCCCACCACAACAACCCTCCTACTACAGTCCTTTATCACACAGAGGGGCCCACCACAACAACCCTCCTACTACAGTCCTTTATCACACAGAGGGGCCCACCCCAACAACCCTCCTACTACAGTCCTTTATCACACAGAGGGGCCCACCACAACAACCCTCCTACTACAGTCCTTTATCACACAGAGGGGCCCACCACAACAACCCTCCTACTACAGTCCTTTATCACACAGAGGGGCCCACCACAACAACCCTCCTACTACAGTCCTTTATCACACAGAGGGCCCACCCCAACAACCCTCCTACTACAGTCCTTTATCACACAGAGGGGCCCACCACAACAACCCTCCTACTACAGTCCTATATCACACAGAGGGCCCACCACAACAACCCTCCTACTACAGTCCTTTATCACACAGAGGGGCCCACCACAACAACCCTCCTACTACAGTCCTTTATCACACAGAGGGGCCCACCACAACAACCCTCCTACTACAGTCCTTTATCACACAGAGGGCCCACCACAACAACCCTCCTACTACAGTCCTTTATCACACAGAGGGCCCACCACAACAACCCTCCTACTACAGTCCTTTATCACACAGAGGGGCCCACCACAACAACCCTCCTACTACAGTCCTTTATCACACAGAGGGGCCCACCACAACAACCCTCCTACTACAGTCCTATATCACACAGAGGGGCCCACCACAACAACCCTCCTACTACAGTCCTTTATCACACAGAGGGCCCACCACAACAACCCTCCTACTACAGTCCTTTATCACACAGAGGGCCCACCACAACAACCCTCCTACTACAGTCCTTTATCACACAGAGGGGCCCACCACAACAACCCTCCTACTACAGTCCTATCACACAGAGGGGCCCACCCCAACAACCCTCCTACTACAGTCCTATCTCACACAGAGGGGCCCACCACAACAACCCTCCTACTACAGTCCTTTATCACACAGAGGGCCCACCACAACAACCCTCCTACTACAGTCCTTTATCACACAGAGGGCCCACCACAACAACCCTCCTACTACAGTCCTTTATCACACAGAGGGCCCACCACAACAACCCTCCTACTACAGTCCTTTATCACACAGAGGGGCCCACCCCAACAACCCTCCTACTACAGTCCTATATCACACAGAGGGCCCACCACAACAACCCTCCTACTACAGTCCTAT
Organism: Oncorhynchus keta; assembly: GCF_023373465.1. Lineage (NCBI taxonomy): Eukaryota > Metazoa > Chordata > Actinopteri > Salmoniformes > Salmonidae > Oncorhynchus > Oncorhynchus keta. Next base: position 14,398,353 of record NC_068444.1, on the reverse strand, counting down.
ATCACACAGAGGGGCCCACCACAACAACCCTCCTACTACAGTCCTTTATCACACAGAGGGGCCCACCACAACAACCCTCCTACTACAGTCCTTTATCACACAGAGGGGCCCACCACAACAACCCTCCTACTACAGTCCTATCTACACACAGAGGGGCCCACCCCAACAACCCTCCTACTACAGTCCTTCTCACACAGAGGGGCCCACCACAACAACCCTCCTACTACAGTCCTTTATCACACAGAGGGGCCCACCACAACAACCCTCCCACTACAGTCCTATCTCACACAGAGGGGCCCACCACAACAACCCTCCTACTACAGTCCTTTATCACACAGAGGGGCCCACCACAACAACCCTCCTACTACAGTCCTTTATCACACAGAGGGGCCCACCACAACAACCCTCCTACTACAGTCCTTTATCACACAGAGGGGCCCACCACAACAACCCTCCTACTACAGTCCTTTATCACACAGAGGGGCCCAGGGGCCCCCCAACAACCCTCCTACTACAGTCCTATATCACACAGAGGGGCCCACCACAACAACCCTCCTACTACAGTCCTATATCACACAGAGGGGCCCACCACAACAACCCTCCTACTACAGTCCTTTATCACACAGAGGGGCCCACCACAACAACCCTCCTACTACAGTCCTTTATCACACAGAGGGCCCACCACAACAACCCTCCTACTACAGTCCTATCTCACACAGAGGGGCCCACCCCAACAACCCTCCTACTACAGTCCTATCTCACACAGAGGGCCCACCACAACAACCCTCCTACTACAGTCCTATCTCACACAGAGGGGCCCACCACAACAACCCTCCTACTACAGTCCTTTATCACACAGAGGGGCCCACCACAACAACCCTCCTACTACAGTCCTTTATCACACAGAGGGGCCCACCACAACAACCCTCCTACTACAGTCCTTTATCACACAGAGGGGCCCACCACAACAACCCTCCTACTACAGTCCTTTATCACACAGAGGGGCCCACCACAACAACCCTCCTACTACAGTCCTTTATCACACAGAGGGGCCCACCCCAACAACCCTCCTACTACAGTCCTATATCACACAGAGGGGCCCACCACAACAACCCTCCTACTACAGTCCTTTATCACACAGAGGGGCCCACCACAACAACCCTCCTACTACAGTCCTTTATCACACAGAGGGGCCCACCACAACAACCCTCCTACTACAGTCCTTTATCACACAGAGGGCCCACCACAACAACCCTCCTACTACAGTCCTATCTCACACAGAGGGGCCCACCCCAACAACCCTCCTACTACAGTCCTATCTCACACAGAGGGCCCACCACAACAACCCTCCTACTACAGTCCTATATCACACAGAGGGCCCACCACAACAACCCTCCTACTACAGTCCTATCTCACACAGAGGGGCCCACCACAACAACCCTCCTACTACAGTCCTATATCACACAGAGGGGCCCACCACAACAACCCTCCTACTACAGTCCTATATCAGCTGGAGACTCATATCTCCCTCTCTTACTTGAAGCATCAGCTATCTGAGCAGCTAACCGATCTCTGCAGCTGTACATAGTCCATCTGTACACAGCCCACCCAATCTACCTCCCTCATCACCATATTGTTTTTATTTACATTGCTGCTCTTTTGCACACCAGTATCACTACTTACACACCATCATCTGCTCATCTATCACTCCAGTGTTAATCTGATAAATTGTAACTATTCGCTCCTATGGCCTATTTATTGCCTACCTCCTCATGCCTTTAGCACACACTGTATATAGACTTTCTTTTTGTTCTACTGTATTATTGACTGTATGTTTTGTTTATCCCATGTGTAACTCTGTGTTGTCTGTTCGCACTGCTATGCTTTATCTTGGCCAGATCGCAGTTGTAAATGAGAAATTGTTCTCAACTAGCCTACCTGGTTAAATAAAGGAAATGTATTTTTATGAAATATATATATATATTTTTTAACTATATAAAGAGCACTACTTTTGGCCCTATTAAGGGCCTAGGGTGCCATCTGGGACTCTTATGTTTTGCAGTGAGGTAAGTTGGTCTATAGTGAGGAGATCTGTTGTCTATACTGGTTGGTGTAGAGGTGAGTTGGTCTATAGTGAGGAGATCCGTTGTCTATACTGGTTGGTGGAGAGGTAAGTTGGTCTATAGTTGTCTATACTGGTTGGTGGAGAGGTAAGTTGGTCTATAGTTGTCTATACTGGTTGGTGGAGAGGTAAGTTGGTCTATAGTTGTCTATACTGGTTGGTGGAGAGGTAAGTTGGTCTATAGTGAGGAGATCTGTTGTCTATACTGGTTGGTGGAGAGGTAAGTTGGTCTATAGTGAGGAGATCCTTGTCTATACTGGTTGGTGGAGAGGTAAGTTGGTCTATAGTGAGGAGATCCGTTGTCTATACTGGTTGGTGGAGAGGTAAGTTGGTCTATAGTGAGGAGATCCGTTGTCTATACTGGTTGGTGGAGAGGTAAGTTGGTCTATAGTTGTCTATACTGGTTGGTGGAGAGGTAAGTTGGTCTATAGTTGTCTATACTGGTTGGTGGAGAGGTAAGTTGTTCTATAGTGAGGAGATCCTTGTCTATACTGGTTGGTGGAGAGGTAAGTTGGTCTATAGTTGTCTATACTGGTTGGTGGAGAGGTAAGTTGGTCTATAGTTGTCTATACTGGTTGGTGGAGAGGTAAGTTGGTCTATAGTTGTCTATACTGGTTGGTGGAGAGGTAAGTTGGTCTATAGTGAGGAGATCCGTTGTCTATACTGGTTGGTGGAGAGGTAAGTTGGTCTATAGTTGTCTATACTGGTTGGTGGAGAGGTAAGTTGGTCTATAGTTGTCTATACTGGTTGGTGGAGAGGTAAGTTGGTCTATAGTGAGGAGATCTGTTGTCTATACTGGTTGGTGGAGAGGTAAGTTGGTCTATAGTGAGGAGATCCGTTGTCTATACTGGTTGGTGGAGAGGTAAGTTGCTGTGCAGAAAGCTGGTTTCTGTATTGTTGATGTAGTGAGGTAAGTAGCTGTATTTCTTTCTCGCTCTCTCATTTGCCCTCTGCCCTCTGCCCTGTGGCTGTAGCTAGCTACTCTATGAACGTTTCAACATCTTGGACATGTTCTGTTATAATGTCCACCAGGCACAGCCAGAAGAGGACTGGCCACCCCTCACAGCCTGGTTTCTTCCTAAGTTTTGGCCTGTCTAGGGTGTTTTTCCAAGCCACTGTGCTTTGCTTGCTGTTTGGGGTTTTAGGCTGGCTTTCTGTACAGACTTTGTGACATCTGCTGATGTAAAAAGGGCTTTATAAATACATTTGATTGATTGGCTTGGTCTGGGCTAGGAGGACAGGTGGAATACTCTGTCAGTCTGACCTCAGACTGAATACAGCTTGTTTAACAGACAAAAATATATCCACCGAAGATTACAGACATTATTTCAAGCTAATGTCTCTGGGGTTCACACAGTAGGGCAGAGTATATATTTGAAAATGGGGGGCTGAAGGGTAAGAGAAGAGGGTAGAGCTGAAGGATAACAGAAGAGAGGAGGGTAGAGCTGAAGGGTAACAGAAGAGAGGAGGGGGCAGAGCTGAAGGGTAACAGAAGAGAAGAGGGCAGAGCTGAAGGGTAACAGAAGAGAAGAGGGTAGAGCTGAAGGGTAACAGAAGAGAAGAGGGCAGAGCTGAAGGATAATAGAAGAGAAGAGGGCAGGGCTGAAGGGTAACAGAAGAGAAGAGGGCAGAGCTGAAGGGTAACAGAAGAGAAGAGGGCAGAGCTGAAGGGGAAGAGAAGAGAAGAGGGTAGAGCTGAAGGATAACAGAAGAGAAGAGGGTAGAGCTGAAGGATAACAGAAGAGAAGAGGGTAGAGCTGAAGGGTAACAGAAGAGAAGAGGGTAGAGTTGAAGGGTAACAGAAGACCCTCCTACTAGAGGGCAGAGCTGAAGGGGAAGAGAAGAGAACCCTCCTAGAGCTGAAGGATAACAGAAGAGAAGAGGGTAGAGCTGAAGGATAACAGAAGAGAAGAGGGAGACCTGAAGGGTAACAGAAGAGAAGAGGGAGAGTTGAAGGGTAACAGAAGAGAAATTCAGGGTAGAGTTGAAGGGTAACAGAAGAGAAGAGGAACCAGTAGAGTTTTGGGTAACAGAAGAAAAGAGGGTTTGAGAGTTGAAGGGTAACAGAAGAGAAGAGTAAAACTACTGAAGGGTAACAGAAGAGAAGTCAGGCAGAGTTGAAGGGTAATAGAAGAGAAGATCTCTATTCTCTCTCTGAAGGGCCAGAAGATAAAGAGGGCAGAGTTGATGGTAACAGAAAGAGAAGAGGGTAGAGTTGAAGGGTAATAGAAGAGAAGAGGGTAGAGTTGAAGGGTAACAGAAGATGAAGAGGGCAGAGTTGAAGGGTAATAGAAGAAAGATGGTATCAGAGTTGAAGGGTAACAGAAGAGAAGAGGGCAGAGTTGAAGGGTAACAGAAGAGAAGAGGGCAGAGTTGAAGGGTAACAGAAGAGAAGAGGGCAGAGCTGAAGGGGAAGAGTCATCCCCAAGAGAAGACCTCCTTTGGGTCCAGTTCTCTGCT